>NC_136421.1:191207245-191364745 GCF_052625555.1 Lactuca saligna | reverse complement strand
AACTATTATGTGTCAAATTGCACAGATCTGGACGATTGGATGGAATAAAATCAAAGATCATGATCTGAGGGTCTATGATATTACGATATGGTAACATATACCATATAATTACACAAATTTCAGCATAAGACATTTTAGCCAGTTAAAGGAAAATTTTGGATTTTTAGGGATAATTAATTCATTTATTTTGAAAAATATGAATAATTTAAATGAATTCAAATTTAAAAATTCGATTTTATTCTGTCAGAATGACAGAATTTCAACTATAAACTATTAAAGTTATTTTCAATTTTATTCTTAAAGAATATATTTCCAATGCAAATATTTTTGATAATTAACATTATTTAAGAATTCTACAAAATATTCATATACATCTAAGTTGGAATGAGGGTCTATGATTTTATTCTCAACATACATTCGAAAATAAATACAAATTCTAACAGAATATCTTAAAAAAATGAATAAAATCCATAAAAAATAGCATTCTTGAATATACAATTATTGAACAAACACAATTGATCTTCTTCAGTGGTCTATATAACCCACTTGATATTCACATAGATACTTGTTGTTGAACTCGATTCCAAATATTTCTTTTGTATGATCAATATTGAATTCATGCTCCTTGCAATTATGAAAGAATAAGATACATTACTCGTTAGTATTACCAGTTAAACAAATATACTTGTTGTTAACAAACATTCTCAAATGTATTTAAATAAATTCTAAGATAATACATTACAGAATGTATTTAAATAATAGTCTTTTCTTTTATATTTATAAACATTCTAAAGCATATATATATATATATATATATATATATATATATATATATATATATATATATATATATATATATATATATATATATATATATATTCTGTCAGAATTACTAGCAACATATATTTTATGTAATATTTATATTCTCACAGAATGAACATCTGTCGGCATTCTAGTATAAAAAAACATCCCCAGGTTAACCCATGTTTTATGTAATATTTATTTTTGGTTCCTTAATTGAAGGGATTTAATTAAATGATCACATTAATTGCAGGTGGCAAAAAACCGAAAATACCCTTTTTGATTTAATTACTTATTTAATTATTTGCTAATATTTTATTGGTGTATTTAGCAACACAATAGTATATAATCAGGATCAGATGGGGATTATTTTTAAAGTGAGGACACTTTAAAAAATTGATTTAAAAAAAATACAAATCATAAAATCGAACATTGTGACATCCCCATTTTCACGGCCAGAAAAGACCGATTTGTTTATGCTTTGTTTTATAAAATCGGAGTAATCTTATAAAGAAAACGGTTGCGGAATTTGTTCCCAAAACAAGATATGATAATAACTTATCAAAACATTTCTCAAAGAGAATGTATTTTCATTTAATAATAAAACATCGGGATGTCATGTTTCGATACAGACATATAAGCATAAACAGAACTTACATTCAATTACAATAATGATTTACATCTCCTTTAATCTCTCAGTGCAAAGCAGCTTCGTATCGATACCTGTGATACAATTAAACTGAGTGGGTCAGGATTGGGAGCCTGGTGAGCATATAGGGTTTTCAACCCACAATAATATAATTATTATATTCAATCATCAAACAATCAACCCAATTACCCATCCCCGTTATCTCCATTTATTTCTTAAGTACCTTCCCTAAGGAATTATCCTAAGGGTCATCTCCTACATCATATTTACCTCTCATCTCCTTACATCACATTTCCTTGTATGATTGTTCCTAAGGACTTTTTCCTAAGGATCATCGCATGAATACGTAGTCACAACATCGCCTGGACTAGTAAGTCATAATAAGGGTTAGACTATCATCGCATGAATACATAGCCACAACATCGCCTGGACTCGTAATTCATAGTAAGGTTTAGAGTATCATCGCATGAATACGTAGCCACAACATCGCCTGGACTCGTAACATCACCTACAGGTTATGAGCCTGCTGGTGTTTCCACGGGGTTATCTAGAATAGTCCGTGGTCGCTATCTATACTCTGGTAGATGACTACATCGCTAAATTTCCACATCGCCGGTCAAGGTTATGGTATCTCCTCTCATCTCACATCACCTATTTATCATTACCTAATTATCATCACCTTTCTATCATCACCTATTTCTCATCACCTAATCATCATCACCTGTTTCTCATCACCTAATTATCATTACCATTATATCCTCACCTTTCTCTTATCACATTCGTTCAACACACATCAACTATTTCATCTACCCATGTTCTACCCAACATATTTGTAGATGTAAATTACATATATAGTTTAAATCATTTAACACTCATATAAAAACATCAATTCCAAGCCCATCCCATATAGACAATTAATATATAACAGATAGCACGTATTTCATAGCTAATGCTTTATATTTATGTGTTTAGAAGAGAGTAACCGCACACTCACACATATAAACCACAATATATATACACATAACACGTATTTCGTATAAAATACTTCATAATTATGCGTTAGAAGAAAGTAACTACACACTCACTTGATCATAAGATGATCGGACAGCACTACGACTTGTAGAAGTAGTATTCTTCGGTGAAACCGAGATCACTTCACACACCTAGTTTCTCGCGGGCAGAGCTTCGGCTTGGAAACTCTTTTCTTCTCGGGATCTTCGGGCTTCGGGACTTGCTTCGGGTCTCGGGGTTGATACCGGGGCTTCGGGGGGTTAAAATAGGGCTTAGAGGGTATATCGGAAGTAGGAGAGAAGGGATGGAGCAACCATAGTCGGTTGGCCCTTCAAATCTATTTATAGGGCAAATTTGGCCCTTGCCACGTCATGGGACCCTTTTGCCACATCGTGGGCTTGATCGTCACTGCATGCGTCATCCCAAGTTGCATCTGGGGTACTCCCGGAGCTGTCAGGAGATTTGCCACGTCGTGGCACTGCTTGCCACGTCGTGGTCTCTAACAGTTTTGGGGTTTCGCGCCCCGAACTTCTGAAATTCATAACTTTCTCATACGAACTCCGTTTTCGATGTTCTTTATATAGACGCGAAGGTGAGATTATGCTCTACAAATCTCGTTTAGACTCCATTGGCTAATTTTGACTTTATTTTTAATATATTATAAGTATATTACTTATATATTATCTATAGTAGGCCGGGACAGGAAAACTTCGTTCGAAATTCATAACTCCTTCATCTGAACTTCGTTTTCGTCTGTCTTTTTACCGTTGCACTACTATCGAATAAATCTTCAACTCTTGTTTAGATCACTAAGGATAGATATCTATCTACCTTTAGTTCACTAATTACGTCGCGCTATGTCGTGCCGGTTCTGTCGCGAAACTTCGACATGTCATAACTTATTCGTTATAACTCGGATATTGGCGTTCTTTATATGAATGGAAACCTTGTGACATATACTACAACTTGGTTAAGATTAATCCTTCTAAATAATATTCCATCAAAAAGTCATTTTTTGATGCTTATCGTCTCTAAATTGACTAGCCCGGATCTACGGGCGTTACAAACATAATACTACATCAGAGAGAAAAAAAAATTGTAATTTTTTTTGAATCATTATAATTGAAACATGGACGATTTTTTATTCAATTTTTAAGATCAATGATTCAATTTTAACGATCCAAAGTTTTTTTCCAATTTTTTTTCCCAGATATAATACTATGCTCGATTTTATAATTTGTATTTTTTTAAGATTTTTTTTTCAATTTTTTTAAGGTATCCTCACGAGTAGTCACCAAAAAGAGAGTCCTCACCGGAATCGGATATATATATATATATATATATATATATATATATATATATATATATATATATATATATATATATATATATATATATATGGAAAAGTTTAATAGAGAACTATTATAATCAAGGAATCAAGAAATCAATCTAAAACGATTGAATTTAAAGCGATCAAAGGCAAAATGAATGGTTGTAAACTTCTACAATGGACGCACATGCACCAGATTATAACAAAACTCACTTTTTTTTTTCATTTAATTTTTTTAGGGCATTTTTTTTATTAAAAAAAACCAAAATATATCATTGTTTATGTTTTTTCATTTTCTTTCCATAGAGATTCATATTAATATACAAAAAATAATTTTTTTTCTTCAAAAAACTCACTTCATTTCTTTGCTTTTTGAAAAAGTTAAGGCCTTCTTTTTTATCAAAAAAATTTAATAAATATATCAAAACATATTTTTTTGGTACTCTTTAAACATAGATTCATATTGATGTAAAAAAAAATACAAAATTTCAGTATAGATTCACAATGTCAATAATAATAAGTTAGATTCATATTATAGTGTTAAAATTGAAATATTTACAGTTCAAATTCATACCGTGAATCTGATTTGATTCAATGTTTTTTTTTTTAATTAATGTTGATGTTAAATAATAGGTGACAAAAAATTGAATTTTTTTGGTATAGTTAGTTTTTTTTTTGTATAAAAATAAACTTAAATATTGAAAATAAAAAAAAAAACGAAATAGGGTGTTTTTTTGAAAAAAAGTTTGTTTTTCATATATCAACATGATAATGGAAGGAACACCGCTTAAAGCGGTATAATCGGAATGAGTGACCCAGATTCGTTCATTCATTCTCAATATTTTGTTTCTCTAAATTAAACCCTCTCTCTCTCTCTCTCTCTCTATATATATATATATATATATATATATATATATATATATATATATATATATATATATATATATATATATATATATTACAGAATAACTCAAACCTTTAAGGCTTTAAAGAATGATATATTTTTCAACATCTTATACACTTAGATAAAAATAACCATTTATTACGTTAATAAAAGGATCATATTCATATCTCTTAGTCCATCGGGTACGTCCCTGTTATCGGCTTTAACTACCTATGTGGAGCAGCCTCAGCTGCATGATAATGGAAGGAACACCGCTTCCCAACCTATTATGTTACCTTTCATTGTGAAAACGAGTTATAATGGGCATTTTTCAATTGGAACGGTAAAAAAAATTATTTTTTTGGATATTTTTCAACATCTTATACACTTGGATAAAAAACCATTTAGGATCATATTCATATCTCTTAGTCCATCGAGTACGAGCCTGTTATCGACTGTAACTAGCTATGTGGAGAAGCCTCAGCTGCATGATAACGGAAGGAACACCGCTTCCCAACCTATTATGTTACCTTTCATTGTGAAAACGAGTTATAATGGGCATTTTTCAATTGGAACAGTAAAAAAAATTATTTTTTTACATATTTAGTTTTAGTTGTAAATACTACATTTACATAACATTTTACCTACACCATTCTTCTTTTTCTCTCAATGTGTGTGTCTATATATATATATATATATATATATATATATATATATATATATATATATATATATATATATATATATATATATATATATATTCAAAAATCAATTCTTTTTTCAACCAAACTTTGAAGCAAAACTCAAACACTTATCCACCAACCACAAACTCACAAACAAACACATCCGCTCCGATTGGATTCGCGCAACATGAGAGCTACATGAACTTCCTCAACACTTCAAACTTACCCAAAATACCATTTCAAGGAAATTACTTTATTATCACCTCACCCTCGATGTAATTTTCTACATCACCCTACATGCAACTATTTTAATATCTCATAATATCATAATATATGATAAGCCTATACAAATTCAACTTTTATTTGTTGTCATTGATAGAGACTCTTGTATTATATGGGTTGATTAAAAAAATTATTAAATATCAAGATGTACACATTAAATATTTTTTAAAGTAAAATTTTGAAATAAATACAAACAAAATGATCAATAAGTAACTAATTCATTTTTATAGTAATAAGAAAACTATTCATATATTTTAAATAATTATGATTTATTTCACACTATGCACTTGAATATACATTATTATAATAATAGCATTATTTGCCATTTATTATTATGACATTTATTATATTTAATACTTTACCTATATAAATATTATATTTAATACTTAACATTTATTTTTATTTTTTTATATCCATAAACTGACATATGGATATTTTTTAAATAAAAAATACCACAAAATGATATGTATCAAAACTCGTGAGAAAATCAAATGTGGTAAAAATGATTTTCATTTATTATAGCAGATTTGTAATTGTAAGATTAATGCTATGTCCGACAACTTTGTTTTAAAAGCCTTTAATTTTAAATTTTATTTTTAAAACAATTTGAAATAAAGAAAAAATTTCGTTCGAAAGTACCATTTTTTGGTTTTTTTTATTTGGGAAATTGTCAGAAAAGTCCAAATATTTTCAGGAAAGTTACGCTTTAGTCCTAATTTTTTTTTTTAACATAAAAGTCTTGATTGTTTCATTTTGGCTCAAGTTTTACAAAAAAAATCCTTTTTTATTTTAACAAGAAATTAACATATTATCGTGTTTTTACAAATAATTGAGAGTTTTATGTTCAAAAAAAAAATCTTGGGACTAGAGTGTAACTTTTCTGAAAATATTGGGATTTTTCTGAAAATTTCCTATTTTATTTTAAATAAAAAAGTTCAAAAACTATAAGTTAATTTAAATAGTTTTTGAAAACTTTTAACTATTATGAGTTTTTAGCTTTTTGATTATGTGTAATCATATGCATTTCAAAAATTTATAGTTACTTTTTATGAACACTGCTACACAAATAAAAACTAGTAGCTTATAACTACTACTAATTAGCTTTGCCAAATAGAATCTAAAACTTAAAAGTATTAAGTTATCTTTGAACATTAAAATTTTCTGAACATCAACAAAAAGTGTGGATACTTTCTTTTAGAAGTTTTCTAAATTATTAATAGGTGTCCACCTACAAGCAAAACATCAAACACTAATCTAGAAATTTTTGTGTAATCTTCACATAAAAAAATCAATTTATAAATGATGAAATAAAAGAAGCTAAAAGTAGAAAACGTTTAATAGATGTCTATTAAGAAAATCGTTATTTCTTGAAATCTATTTGTTATATCTCATATTGAGAATATGATTTACAGTAAATAATATCATTGTTGATCTAATCATAAATACTTATGAAAATGATTAGATCATAGTCAGATCCATGAGTATGATGAGGATCATAGTCAACGACATGAGTATGAGAAAATCCTTTAATAACAAGTCTTGTTTTAAATATGTATAGATATCCATGTTATGTATTATTTCTAGAAGAATCACTTACTCCTTCTAGCCTTGCTATAGTGAGGAAGTTAAATCAAGATCATACAGTTACATCTCATGTTCATGATTCTAGGTCATTTATCATCTTCGAGATTTGATATAGCATCTTAGTAGTTAATGGATTTGCCAGAAACCATCAAGAAGAGCTCATCAATGAGAGATTCCACATTTCACAAATAATAGATGATTTCTACCATTAATGCGAACAATTTGTGTGTGTGAACAGATATTACTCAAGTTTAAAAATCCTTGTTAAACTAATGCCAATTGTTACTACGTTAGGCTATGGTTCTTCAGCCGCTTCAAGTTTCATGTGCCTCCCACTTGGTTTGTCATTAGAAGTTTGCTTTCTACTAAATAGCTTTCACAAGAATAAGAGAACTTTTTCTTGATGGGTTTGCATATAATAATTTAATCCACATTTGGATCAATATAAAAATATATATTTAGCAGATTTTGGATGTAGAAATTTTAGTTCAACATATGCTTCAAATCTACAAATCATTTAAATAAAACAGGAAAGAAGACTTTGCATACTAAATATTATAAAGAAAATATTTTATCTACTTATTAGTTGATATTTGTACTCAAGGTACAATTGATAATGATTAAGGTATAATTTCTACCGATTAGAAAGTAAATCATATGAAGTAAGATTTAATTCATCCTTCATTATCACTAAGGCTTTAGATGGTATCATTAATTTGTATATCAACTTTATATTTAAAAACTTCAACAAAGATTTTAGAATTATGTTTTACCATGTAAAATATAATTATAAGGGTAAATTACACTATACATCCCTCGTGCACATGCCATGAGCGTGTTTAGTCCCTATTTTCAAAAATTTACTCGGACCGTCCCTCGTTTGTTTTAACCTTACACGCTCCATCCCTGAAAGACAATTTTTTTTGCAAACTTAGTCCATGGCTAATTTAAAATGATGATAATACCCTTCTATTTTTATTTTTTAAATTAATTTAATGTTTTTATTATGAATCTCAATTACAAAAAATAAAATAAACCCCATCGCCTTCATCTTCCCCCACCCATCCACCCCTACACTATTACTGATCTGAAAGAAACACCCAAACACACACATAGAAAATGTTGGCCACCACCACCAACTCCACTCTCCGACGAACATTCCCCACCTGTTTCTGATGGGTCGTTGTGGTTGTCATTCTAGAACCTTTTCGTCAGAATCTGGTGCTTGTCTTCTCTAGTGGAAATAACGAGATCTAACCAAGGCTCTTGTGATGGTCTTCGACCTTTTTCTGTAACCTATTTCTTAATACAAATTTGACAGAGGCTCCTTTCAATTCCCCCCATCCCCTTTGCCACCTCACATGTGCGCCGCTATCAATGTCGGTTAGGGTTTTGACAGATCTTCATTTAATACATCCATCTCTACAGTACGAATTGAAGCTCCACAGTCGAGTCTACATTCGTTCAACTAAAAACCTTCATCTTCGTCACCACCTGTTCACCAAATATGGAGCGTTCATTGCCACATGTTCGGTTTTACACCAGTCTATGTTAGGGATTTGAGAGTAACATGTTGGATGTGCAGATGTGCGGTCACCAGTGGAGTTGCAGAAAAAAGGAGAAGGTTTCTGAGTGGAACTACTATGGTGATGCTATGTTGGAACTCAGCCATCTCCTTCTTTACATGTGCACCACCATCGGAAGCTATCACCGAAATTTCAGATGGAGGGTTTCAGATCGAGGTGTTGCCGGAGGAATTAGGAGGTGAGAAGGGAAGTGTCGTAAGGAAGGGTAGGGATTTTTGGTTTATTTTCTTTTGTTATTAAAATTGATAAAGAAATAAAAGAAAATCTAAAAAGAAATAATTATTGGTAAAACAGTCATTTCATGTCAATACGGACTAAGTGTGCAAGAAAAATCAAACATAGGGACGATCCGAGTTAATTTTTGAAAAGAGGGACTAAACACGCCTTCTAGCATGTGCGCGAGGGATGATTAGTGTAATTTACCCTAATACAAATTTGACAAAGGCTCCTTTCAATGCCCACCCTCCCCTTTGCCACCTCACATGTGCGCCGCTATCAACGTCAGTTAGGCTTTAAACAGATCTTCATTTAAAACATCCATCTCCACAGTTAGAATTGAAGCTCCATATTCGAGTCTATATCCGTTCAACTGAAAACCTTCATCTTCATCACCACCTGTTCGCCGAAGATAGAGCATTCATTGCCACCTATTCAGTTTTACACCAATCTGTATTAGGGATCTGAGAGTAACAGGTCGGATTTGCAGATATGCAGTCATTGGTGGAGTTGCAGAAAAAAGGAGAAGGTTTTTTAGTGGAACTACGATGGTGATGCTTTTTCAGAACTCAACAATCTCCTTCTTCACATGTGTACCACCATCGGAAGCTGTCAACGAAATTTCAAATGGAGGTATTCAGATCGAGGTGTTGCCGGAGGAATTAAGAGGTGAGAAGGAAAGTGTCATAAGGAGGGGTGGGGATTTTTGGTTTATTTTCTTTTGTTATTAAAATTGATAAATAAATAAAATAAAATCTAAAAAGAAATAATTAAGGGTAAAACAGTCATGTCATGTCAATAGGAACTAAGCGTGCAAGAAAAATCAAACCTAGGGATGGTCCGAGTTAATTTTTGAAAATAGGGACTAAAAACGCTTTGTGGCATGTGCACGAGGGATGATTAGTGTAATTTACCCTTCTTTGGATGAAATCACAACTCTTTGACTATGGTTATCGGTTTCAACAAATCCCAATCTATTATGACTCACAAAATACGATTTCCAACTTACACAATCCAATTCAACACTCAATGACAAAGCACATTGATATACAATACCATTTCATTAAAAATAATGTTTTAAATGGTAACATTGAACTTATTTTTGTTCCATTTGACGATTAAATTGCTGATGTCTTTACTAAGGCATTCGACGAAACCAAATTCAATGGTTTTCTGAACAAAATGGGTATGACGATGCTTGATCGTCAGTTCTTTCAAGAGGTTTGTACTCTTTGATGGCAACATCAGAGAATAAAGTAATTCTTATGTCAAATTCTTTTCATCTCGGTATTACTTCCTCTCGGAATAAATAGGATCATTTTACGTGTCTTTCTGTCTAACCACCTCTTGTAGTTCTAAGTTGTACAACTCACTTCATTATATGGAATTCCTAACCAATATTGTCACATTGGTATTACATTCACCTTAGAACTTACTTCATATGTATAACAGAAGATCATCTCGTAATTCAAATCTAGAATGGTATTGAACTTTCTTATCTTTCTATGTCCGACATCAGATCCTTCTCGTCTCGGAGTCTAAAAATATGTTTAACTTAATTCCACTGAGATCTTCCTATCTTTTACCTCTAATATTCAGTCCGAGTATGTGAAATCTCGTACTCTATATTATGTACATGAGTTTTCATTCTAATCTTGGAAGTATCTTATGCCAGTTCATCTCAGAAAATTTGTGCTCTAAGATAATATGATAAAATCATCTCGGAATGTTTGTGCTCCGAGATCACTTCATAAAATTCACCTCAGAACCCTAGTGCCACGAGATCACTTCATGAACTCATCTCAAACCTTTTCATGTTCCGAGAGCTTATCACAAACTCATCGTGCACAATTCCTAGTCAGAGAATCATTTTCAAAATGCCTCGGAACCTTATTGCTCCAAAATCAATTCTTTTAGGAGAAGTACAAAAGGTTTTTTTTTTTTTTTTTTTTTTTATCATTTTGTAGCGAAACATTTTCTCTTAAATAACCCAAACGGTTATTTTTTAAGGATGATTGTCCCTTTTAATCCTCGAAAATTGCACTCCTTTTTGCACACGTCTCAGTAAAAGCAAACATCACATCCCTTATGTGACGATTTCCATTTTACACGTACCATTAGTGGTTACTTTAAGCCGTTGTTGGTCAACTCAATCCAAATTTGGCAACACATTAAATGTGATCTGTTTCCAAATCCGGGTTTCATCATTATTTTTCTAACCAGACCCATTCCTGAACCTTTAAAAGCCCCCTAAAACCCTTTTATCTGTTACGCTCTCGAAACCCTCATCTCTTTCTCTCTCTCTCTCTCTCTCTCTCTCTCTCTCTCTCTTTCTCTCTCTTTGCTAAAGTTTTCTTTGAGCTTCAAATCCTGCAACAATGTCTTCCTCTGAATCTGTTCCCGAAGTTTCCAAATCCGCTCCTAAGAAGAATTCTCCTAAAGGGTCTACATCATCTTCTTCAACAGAACCCTTTCTCAGGGATACAACCCAACTCTTCTCTCTGGACCCCATGGACTACAATGAGTCCATCCGAGTCATGATCGAGTTCATTACTCATCAACCCATCTCAGTTCCACTCACTTAAATTCCAGACCCACCGATTCCCCTTCGTCCTCTTTACATTGCTTTTAATCGAATTAAGATAGAGACTGATGTTCTTGAGACAAGAATAATAGGTGATCGTATTATACTTGTTCACAAGTCTACTTTCTTCAAAGTGATTGGAATTCTAGAAAACCCTGAAGGATTCAAGGTCAAAGAACCATCTGCTGAAGAGTTCTAGATGTTTCTTAATCACATTGGTTATACATAAGAGTTGAAGGCAACGAAGTTCAAGAAATCTGTTGTTTCATGCCTTTGGACAATCCTCATGTATTTCATTCTTAGAGGTCTGTCTGGGAAGCATGGAGGTAAGACACTCTAAGCAAGGATTGGCTTTATGTCATGCATAGTATCTTCTCAGGAAAGAACAACATTGTAGATCTCACAGAAGTAGTGTGACAAGACTTTCAGAAGTTTTCCATAAATTGCAAGCCTAATGAGATATCAAGTCCGATATTTTAGGCTTGGACCATCCAAAAACTGTACCGTGAAAGGACGAAATGAATACCAGTTGACACGATTCCAAATAAGGTATTTTTTCTTTTAAAACTATCAATACTTATCTCCTTCTGGACCAAACATCTTTTGGACCTATTACACGCTTACTTGAATATATGTTGGCCATTCTACCTTCCGAGTCTATGCAGTTCAAACAACACTTGGAGTCTTCAATTGTGTATAACCCTATACAATCCACTCCTGTATCCTTTGATCTTATCTCGAATGTGGCCAAGGCCAATCCATCAGGAGCTTAGAAAAAGAAATCTGCAAAAAGGGAATCCTCTCCCTCAAATCCAAAAGCCAAAATGAGAACCAAAGTTAGTTCCACCTCTCAACAAGAACGAACCAAAGACATTCCGGGTGACTCTGTCCATCCTCTTAGCCCACCTACCCACTCTTCCGAAGTACCCTTTGGTGTTTCAATACCACAACCACACACTCACGGGGAGTCTCCACATAATCCAACCTCACCTTCCCAACAAGGTGTTGCTGGTGTTGAACATAGTTCCTTGCACCCCTTAGAACAAACCCACGAGGCAATTTGGAAAACTCCATTCTTTCTTCACAAGCACAATTCGAGATCCCCGTATCGGACTCCAAGCATTCTGAAGCAGAAGTTGTCCCTTTTATTTTGGATGCCACAATTGGTCTGATACCCGGTAAGGGTATAGGACGACCATGTGTTAATGATCCTCTTTGGTCAAACTTTGTTAGAAGGGCTCATACCAGTCATCGAGAGCTCACCAGATCACAAGTTGAGGCAACTCTCATCTCAATGAGGAACAGGTCCATCCAAAGGAACTCATCCTTTGTTGCTCCAACTGATGAAATTGTTGATCTAGAGTTTTCCTTAGGAGAAATACAAGACAACATCGTCTCGGACGATCCTCCCAAGACTCATCACCATGACTCTTTGCACCCCGATCCTGATGAAGAACTTTCAGAGGAATTTTTGTTTAATGATGATAGTGCATCCGTTGCAGCTCCTCCACTGTTCTCCTCACTTCATATTCCATCGAAGCCATCCTCTTAAAGGCATGTGTATGATTTTGGTCTTTCCATCTCTTCTTTTGAGCCTATTGATGATGAGATCCAGATTGATAATCAAGGGCAAATGCATCTCGGAGGAGAAACATAGTCCACTCCTCCCAAGGCAGATAATACTATTAATGTAACTCAAATTGGCCCCTCCGAACCACCTGTTTCTCAAGATGATTATAAAGCCAATTCTCGAACATCCACCTCGGACATAGGATCATCAACTAGTAATTATGTTGATCCCTTTGCCCTATCAGAACTCCGATACAATTTCTCTTCAACAATCAAAAAGGTTGAATCAATTAAAACCTTTATGAATGGACTCTATTCCAAGATTGATGTCAATGTTTCTGGCTTAGACTCCAAGGTAGACTCCATTTTACTCTCCTTTTCCGAAGCCACAAAGTCCGGACCATCAACTGCTGAAAGGGAAGCCCAGCTCGATCAACTTATCTCACTCCGGCTCAAGCACATAGTCGAGGGAAGTTGAAAAGAAGTAGAATGAAAGTTTGGCCCATTACCTCGACACAATCATCAAAATGCTAAAGGTCCTTGACGATGTGATTGGTGTAACCAATCAGCTCATCAAACAAACCCACGTCTTCCGCAAGAAGCAAATTCAGAGATCAGAGAAGGAGATTTGGAAGAAAGATGAAATGAAATTTATCATGCAACAAGTCCTTATCAAGCCCCTCCAGGCATGTTGGAACTGTTGGATAAGGTGTCTAAGTCCATAACTATTTCTGGTATATACTTGACCCGACCCGGCATGGTCCATTTGGGTTGCATGGCACCATGCAATTGGAGAAACTAAAAGAGAGAAATAACACATATGGTTTACTAATATATTATAAGTTCTAATATATTAATAATATTATTTAATTAGTTTGATCAAGAATTAATTTAGAATTAATTAAGTAATCAAAAGATAACTAATTAAATATATGGGTTGATTATGTAAATTATCCATAACTTATATAATGGGCTAAGAGGCTCCATGGATAATCAATCTTGGTTAAACCCATTGGATGGTCCATGGAGGCTCCATGGGAGTTACAAACCCATGGGTCATGGAAATGAAAATTCATGACACATTAGGGTTTACATGGTGTAATCCTAGATGTGTCAACACTATATAAAGCTCATATGTCCTCCCAAAATCGGTTAGACAAGATACAAGAGGGCTAGAGCTGATTTTTGAGTGTTATACATTCTCTCGAAGTTTACTCCATAGCATTTGGTGTTGTGTGAAGCATTTGAGGCGTCACACTTGGGGTGCTAGGCTCACAAGGTTTCAAGGAACACTTACAACAACAAGGTATGTAGTTCTATCTATTATTTGTGTTAAAATTGTTCCCCATGTATGCTAGATAGGATCATAGCCTTGGAAATCAACTTTGCATGATAATTAGACAAACATAGATCCAAGGTTATTAGGGTTGCATGTACACTTAGGAAGTGTTAGAATGCTCAGAACCCATCAGTGGTATAAGAGCGTAGGCTTGCTCGTTTGATTTTTGTGCAAACTGCTTGAAAAATCGAGTTTTCTTCTTTCTGCCCATATGAACTCGCCGAGTCCATGGGGGGACTCGACGAGTCCATGACCAAATGCAAGCTACTCGCCGAGTCAGTTCATGCACTCGACGAGTAGAAGCTGCAGTTTTCAGAATTTCGGTTCTTTTTGCTGGAAATGGACTAGGAATATTACCCTAAACTGTTTTGGTGTTTTAAAACTTGTTTTAGTTGGTGTAATGTTCATGTTATTGCATTTACAACAACAAGTTATCAAAATTACAAGTTTTGAAGTGTAATTTTTGATTCATGAAAGTATTCATATTCATGTTCTTTGATCTTATGATGTTTAAATGATCATAGGAATTATTTGTAACCTATGTGGTAGATTAATTCATGATCTTTATGTGTTTTTAATAGAGTCCATAACTTGTCCTCAAGTTATGGAAAACAAAAAGTCACTTTGCTTTAAAACCATTAAAAGAACTCATGGGTTATAAAATGAAGAGTCTTCATTTTTAAATACCCTAATCAACTCATAAGTTAGAAGAAATGAAAAGTTTTGAAAGTTTACAAAACTTGCCCTCAAGTTTTGGAACAAGTAAAGTCTTGATTAAAACTTTAGTTCCAACCCTTAGAATTTTAAAAATTAAAATTCAACCCTTATACTTATAGTATTATGATTTAATAATTATATATATATATATATATATATATATATATATATATATATATATATATATATATATATATATATAGTCGTCTTACCGCTAGTACGCCTCATTCAGGAAGCCGGTGTATAAGGTGTGTATAAGGTTGTTGCCTATAAAATGGCAACTTAATGGGTGTCTACTCTCACCCACCGCTTGCTTGACTGGTGGAGGGTTGTTAGCCGAACAGGTAAGACAAGGACTTATAAATTCTCATTAAAAGTTAATGATTATTAAAAGTAACTAAATGTTTTATAAATTCCCAATCTTAGTTACTTTAGGAAAAATGTGAATAAGGTGCTAATCCATGAAATTACACTTTGCACCTTATTTAAGTCATTGGTGGAGCGTGTGTGGTTTACCGGCACACTAACTTAGACTTAACAAGGAAGGCAAAGGGTGACTTAAGGTTTTTCATGAGGTCGGAAGGAGCGCGTATGGTTTACCGGCACAACGATTAAGTGAAAAACATTAAGGGTACCAAGTAATTTGCATGGTTACTTCACACCTTGTTTTGTGATCCTCGGTATCCCAATCACAAAACATGAAGGGCAAACTTGAGATTGAAACATGCCATTGAAAAGTTCAATGAATCTCAAAGAATCTTGGAATTTCTAAAAGAAAAATAAAACCTAATAATTTATATTTCGTTTTCATGGTGGAAATTGGTGAATCGTCATTCACCTACCTTTCAAATATGTTATAACTTGGATTACGACATCCCTCTTCTAGGTTATAATATATTGTGATTGGATCCTAGACTTCATATTACATTTGGGTGTTTTATTAAGGACTATCCCTATATCTAAACTAAACTTACTTTCTTGTTTTCAGATGTCTTCTAACAATGTTACTCCTGGCTGAAACCTTACTGGCTCCTTCTCTTTCATGAACCTTTGTGGGAGAGTCATCTTTGATGGATCCAACTTTACTGACTGGATCAGGAACATCAGGATGGTCACTCGTTACGAGAACAAGGAATATGTTCTTGACAAGGAGCTCAAGGTGCCTGAGCCAACTACTACTCCTGAGGAGTTTGCTGAATATGAGGCACATGAAAGATATTCAACCAAAGTGGCATGCATCATGATGGCCACCATGACAGCCGACCTCCAAAATTCCTATGAGGACTACTATCCTTTTGAGATGCACTAGGATTTGATGGACCGCTACCATCAGAGTGCTCGTCAAAAGCTATATGAAATCATCTCCTCTATGATCACAACCCGGATGAAAGATGGCGAACCCATCACACACCACATGCAGAAAATGCAAAGGTATGTGGATAGATTGATGAAGTTGAATGTGAACTTCCCTGAGGAGTTAGCAATAGATATTATTTTGCACTCCTTAGCTTTGTGTTATGATCAATTCCGCATGACATACCACATGAATTAGGAGGAAGTTACACTTAGCAAACTTCAGGGACTCTTAAAGACCGCAGAATCTGGTCTTAAAGGAAAGTCGGTTGTGAGCACTCTTGCTACAACTCCAAACTCAACACCTGTCATGGCAATCGGGAAAGGTAGAGGGAACAACAGAAAGAACCCTTCGAAGGGTACCAAGGGTAAGACCCTTGATGGCTCCTCTTCTAGCGGAACCAAGAAAGGTTTCGTTACACCTTCTTCTGATCCCAAAGTGGCTGAATGGTTTTACTGCCACGAAAAGGCGCACTGGAAGCGTAACTGCCCAAAGTACCAGCAAGACGTGAAGGATGGGAAGGTTAAACCCAACCATGCAGGTATTTACACTATATCATCTAATAATTCACTCTATTCTAATTCTTGGGTCCTTGATACCGGTTGCGGTATTCATATTTGTTTTGAATTGCAGGGACTAAGAAGAAGTGAGAATGTGGAGCATGGAAAGATAAACTTGATCATGGCGAATAGGAAAGTTTCACCTGTCACCAAGATTGGAGTTTATACTTTGTTGCTTAGTAGTGGATCTACTTTAGATTTGAATAAATGTTATTATTCGCCAGAAATGTGAAAAATGTTATTTCCTTCCATGCTTTGTATAAACAAGGTTTTACCTTTTCTTTTGATAATGAAACTGGTGGAATAAATGCTTTCTTTAATAATGTGTTTTATTTTAAAGCATTACCTTGTGATGGTGTGTATGAAGCTGTGTCTGTTGTAGCTCGGTAAAAACTAACCCCATATTCCATGTGAGTTAGTTGACTTTGATTAGACCAGGCCGACCCAGAGAGGAACGTGCCCACGAGGGCACCACCAGATGTTGTAGATGAACCTACCAAGAAATTAAGTATATCATAGCTGACCGCACCATGGGCGGATAACTTAGGAAATAATGTATTATGTATTGATTCTACTAATAATAATAACTGGATAAAGCATCATTATGGCACTATCGTCTTGGACATATAAGCAAGAAACTCATAGGCCAACTCCAAAAGGATGGAGTCTTGGAGTCATTTGACCTAAAGTCAGATGATAGTTGCGAATCATGCTTACTTGGAAAAATGACAAAGTCACCCTTCACTGGTTCTTGTGAGAGGGGTGAAGGTTTGTTAGATCTTATACACACGGATGTGTGTAGACCCTTCAAACATGCCACAAGGGATGCTAATCGTTATTATGTGAATTTTACATATGATTATAGTAGATATGGATATGTCTACTTAATCAAGCATAAGTCAGAGACTTTTGAAAGGTTTAAAGAGTTTAAACAAGAAGTCTAGAATCAATTGGGCAGGAACATTAAGATGCTTCAATCCGATCGTGGTGGTAAGTATCTTAGTACTGAGTTCCTCGACTATCTAAGGGAATGTGGTATTGTCTCACAATTGACACCTCCCAGGACACCACAGTTGAATGGTGTAGCTGAGAGGCGTAATCGAACCTTGTTGGATATGGTTCGTTCCATGATGAGTCGAGCTACACTACCATTCTCATTTTGGGGGTATGCCTTAGAGACTGCCACCCATATCCTTAATCTGGTCCCTACCAAAAAAGGTTGCCAAAACACCTCACAAGATGTGGACTGGAAAAGTTCCTAATCTATCCCACATCAAGGTTTGGGGTTGCGAGGCTTTCGTGAGACGCGAGACTCATGACAAGCTCGAACCTCGAAGCGAGAAGTGTATTTTCATCGACTACCCACAAAAATCCTTTGGTTACCTCTTCTACAGACCTAGTGAGAATGTGGTCTTTGTAGCAAGGAGGGATGTCTTTCGAGAGAGAGAGAGTTCATAAGCCAAGGAGACAGTGGGAGGCTAATTGATCTTGAAGAACTTCAAGAGTCAACTGGTGAAGGAACCTCAAACCCTAGCAGTCAACTAGAGGAGGAATCTCCTGTTGATCCAATTATACCTCCAGTTGTACCTCTGAGGCATTCCATAAGGGTTAGGAATGTACCTGAGCATTACTATGGTTTCCATATTACTGTAGAAGTTGAGACACTTATTAGTGATGAGACACTAGTAGGTCTGGATGAACGTAACAGCTATGCGGAAGCCATGGCAGGCCCTAATTCTGCTAAATGGAAAGAGGCAATGGATAGCGAGATACAATCCATGTATGACAATCAAGTTTGGAACTTGGTTGACAATGTGCCAGGTCGTAAGACTGTAGGGTGCAAATGGATCTTCAAGAAGAAGACCGACATGGATGGTAATGTACACACTTATAAGGCATGATTGGTTGCAAAGGGCTTCTCTCAAACTCCTGGAGTGGATTATGATGAGACCTTTTCTCCAGTAGCCAAGATTAAGTCTATTAGGGTATTGTTAGCCATAGCTGCATTTCATGTCTATGAAATATGGCAAATGGATGTCAAAACCGCTTTCCTTAATGGAAAGTTGGCTGAGGATGTTCACATGAATTAGCCAGAGGGTTTTGTCAGCACAGAGTACCCTAATAGAGTGTGTAAGCTTGAGAAATCCATATATGGATTATAGCAAACACCTCACAGATGGAATCTTTGCTTTGATGAGAAGGTGAAAGTGTTTGGCTTCTCTAGGAGTGAAGATGAATCTTGTGTATATGTCAAGGCTAGTGGGCGTATAGTTAGCTTTTTGGTACAGTATGTGGATGACATACTACTCATAGGAAATGACATCCCAACTCTGCAGGAAGTTAAGTCCTGGCTTGGGAAGTGTTTTGCTATGAAGGACCTAGGAGAAGCTGTCTATATTCTAAGGATAAAATTTTTGAGAAACCGGAGTAAAGGAGTAATTGGACTTAGTCAAAGTACCTACTTGGACAAGGTGTTGAAGAGATTCAGCATGCAAGATTCCAAGAAAGGAGAGTTACCCATCCAGAGTAACACTAGGCTAAGTAAGACTCAGAGCTCGAGTACTGAGGATGAGATAGCAAAAATGAGTCGGATACCCTATGCTTCGGCAGTAGGCTCGATCATCTATGCTATGACATGTACTCGTCCTGATGTAGCCTTTGCTTTAAGCATTGTTAGCAGGTATCAGGGGAATCCTGGTAAGGCTCACTAGATAGTGGTAAAAAACATTCTCAAGTACCTGCAGAGGACTAAGGACTGGGTCCTTACCCTTGGTGGGAGTGATGACTTGAGAGTTGTAGGGTATAGTGATGCTAGCTTCCAGACTGATAGGGATAATTTCCACTCTCAATCAGGCTGGGTCTTTACCTTAAATGGAGGAGCAATCTCTTGGAAAAGTTCCAAGCAGGAGACAGTGGCTGATTCCACTTGCGAACCAGAGTATATAGCGGCAAGCGAAGCGGCAAAAGACGCTATGTGTCTAAAGAACTTCATTGGAGACCTTGGAGTTGTACCAGCTATATCGAATCCTATAGAGATTCTCTATGATAGTGAAAGTGCAGTTGCCTTAGCAAAGGAACCAAGAGATCATGGAAGATCCAGACACATTGATAGAAAATATCATTTCATCAAACATCGTATAGAAGAAGGACTTCTCGTGACAAAGAGGGTATCATCGGATGAGAACCCGACAGATCCCCTCACAAAGGGACTGGGTAGGGTTAAGCATCTCCAGCATGCTAGGAGCATAGGGATGAAGGATGATATTAATTTTAGTAGTTATATAATTTTGAAATCTTTAAAATGTAATTCACATTTGATGAGGAATAAAAGTTGTGTTTATTTATGAGTAAAGTGTTGCAATCACTTGTCAATTGTTTACTATTATTTCTTTTGCATGTTTTGACTTCAAGAATATTTATGTTGTTTTAAATATTATTCAAACTATCCAAAGTCAGTCATATGTTGGAAGTAGTTATGAAGTAAGACTGTCATGAGTTGGTTGTAAGGGTCTAAGATGTTGGACATGGCCTTAACACTCATGCGTGCTCATAAGTTCTGAGTATTGGATTCAACCCACACTCGCTGGCATCACTTCATGGAATTTATTTTGAGTTATCGGGAGACGGTAATATCATATAAGTCTTCAAACCTAGAGATATGACTTGTTAACTATGAGTTAGTTATGCATTGAACGTGCGAAACCACATTGGTAACTCGATGTTATAAAACGTGTGTTTGTGTGTAATTTAACAAGTAGTAGAACAAGCATGAGTCGAAGTTTATCTGTTCCTTCTTGGATTAGAAGCTGATATCTGGGCCCCTCAATGATTTTGTTTTGACCTATATACCGGGTTGGGTCAGAACTAAGTTGATGTGTTCAATTAAGTTCTTTGACAAAAAAATCGAATATCGGAAACAAACTACTGGACAATAACCAAAACCATGTCCATGTGTTTGTCCGGCTGATATCTAGAACAGAGGATTATATGATCCCTTATCTGAAATGGCGTACCATCATCTTCTCAGTTCCGAGAAACCTTGAAAAGAGCTATGATTGTTGATCGGTTCCTGAAGTCATACTTGCAGTTATAGTTATTAGACTTATCCAATGGGAGACTGTTGGATAAGGTGTTTAAGTCCATAACTATTTCTAGTATTTACTTGACCCGACCCGGCATGGTCCATTTGGGTTGCATGGTACCATGCAATTGGATAAACTAAAAGAGAGAAATAACACATATGGTTTATTAATATATTATAAGTTCTAATATATTAATAATATTATTTAATTAGTTTGATCAATAATTAATTTAGAATTAATTAAGTAATCAAAAGATAACTAATTAAATATATGGGTTGATTATGTAAATCATCCATAACTTATAAAGTGGGCTAAGAGGCTCCATGGATTATCAAATTAGGTTAAACCCATTGGATGTTCCATGGAGGCTTCATAGGAGTTACACACCCATGGGTCATGGAAATGAAAAGTCATGACACATTAGGGTTTACACGGTGTAATCCTAGATGTGTCAACACTATATAAAGCTCATATGTTCTCCCAAAATCGGTTAGACAAGATACAAGAGGGCTAGAGACGATTTTTGAGTGTTATACATTCTCTCCAAGTTTACTCCATAGCATTTGGTGTTGTGTGAAGCATTTGAGGCATCACACTTGGGGTGCTAGGCTCACAAGGTTTCAAGGAACACTTACAGCAACAAGGTGTGTAGTTCTGTCTAACATCATGTATTTTCTGAACAACAAATTTTATAAGATTCTCTCAATCCTTGCATCCCTCTTCGATCAACTGAAGGCTCAGGCTCCCGCAGCTAAAGCTTATGATGCCTTAACACTGCAAATAAAACAAAAGCTTTCAATAGGTATTTGATCGATTCTCGGAACTCTAGGAGTACACATTGCTTTCACAAGTTTCCGGATCATCCGCTGCAAGAGGGGGAGAAGGGCCCAGTACGAGAAGTCAATCCATCCCCTGGAAACTTGTCTTGGATTTCACACCCCGAGATGAAAACATTGAAGATTCTTTGCAATTTCTTTTAGGTTCTCCAGATGATGATGATGATGATGATGATGATGATGAGGATGAAGAAGATTTGTATTTCAACAATGCCATCATTGGAATTCCAACACTGAAGAAGTACCCAACAAAAGTGATTTTCGAGGGAGAGCAACGGATTTGGTCAGCAGTCTCATGGCCATCAACTCTGGCTGATGTACTTCAAAGAAGTCGTGAAGAGGCTAAGCCAAAAACCAAACTAATAGTTGATGCCTTGTGAGACACCAAATCGATGCTGCCTCCAATTCCTACTCCCAGGATTGTTCCTATTGATGAAGGCTCTCCTCTTCGGAAGCTTGATGATATTCCGGAAGACCCCCTGGTTTCCTCTCCTCAATATTTTTATCATCGATGAAAACGTGCAACATATCATCTAAACACCCAAGAAGCCCCAAGAAAAAGGAAAGAAGCCCAACTCAAAATTTCCTTAGTCCGCAACTCCCATGAAAGAAGGAATTGATTGGTTCTAGGAAGAAATAAATAAAGCTCTAGACTAAAGCATCCAGACTCAAGCCCTCAAAGACAATCCTCATCCGATGCTAGGGCTTTCTCCTCTTTTCCCAAAAGGGATTAGATATGATCTGGACATAGATCCATTTATGTACTATGATCTTCCTAACCAAGACTCAGACCAGATTGATCTGCCCCTCTCTCCATATAGCAAATTCTACACAAAGTTCACTCCACTCCACCCAGAAAATGATCCACAAATGATCATCAGAACTGAACGTGAACATTTGAAGACCTTTTACTCCAAGAATGCACTTCCTCAAAAAGAAGTATGGTCTCAGGAAAGGATCACCAATATTTCTTGGTTCAGAAGATATATTCTTACAAAATTTGAATTGAATTGTGTGTTGTTCCGATACCACATCTTCCAAAACAAACCAACTCAACTCAACATCACAGATGCCGATTTCCCTACAATTAATCCCAATGACATCCTGACAATAGCTAAACACTTTAGATGCCACCAATTCGATGATCTTAGCATGGGAGCCTACCATGCTGCCTTGAGTTTCCTAAAAGTTTAAGTCACGGAATTTTGTAGATGTGACTTTGAATTAGCCCACTTGTTCAGAACCGATAAATACTTAGAAAGGATTGACTTCAAGATGCTAGAAGCTGGGATATTGATAGAGGGACCAATTGACAAACAACTGTTAGGGTTTGTATATCTTTAAAGGAAAACAAACAAGGACTTCTTCCGAGTACTTGACAGACATCTGGTTCCCACCAAAGCCTTTTGGAAGTTTATCAATCGTGTATCAAAGTCCTAAGCTCTAGAGCATGTGAAGGAAAAAATCATAAGTTAGCTCCAATTGGACATCAAAGTTAGATGTTGGTTGTAGCGCGAGATTGTTGGAACCTAAAATTAAACCTCTAGTAATTTCTAACTCCGGAAGATCTGAAGTCAATCTTGAGTCCGAAATGTTTGTGGTACGAGATGGCGGAAGAGTCCGGAGTAGAGAATGGTACGAGATGAAGAAATGATCTGAGATCATATGACAATCTATACATTAATTATTCTTGTCTATAGTTTGATGTAAGTTTTCATAGGACCAAGTCTCTTTTGTTTATTTGGATAATCAATATGTCAGAAGTAGTATTATTATATGGTCCTTTGTATGTTAAACGGTTTGTACGATGTTCCTTATTGATTATTTTAGGAGTGATTAAATGACAAGAATACAACAGGTTGTTCTTCCAACGATAGCATATTCTCATATTAACTCTCTTTCACCTTTCTCTTATATTAAGCACTTTCAAAACATTCTACTTGTGCATTTATTGTCTTTACCTTGATTATACTCATAGATCTAAAATTATTACTTGAAGTACTTTGTTGATTTCTCTCCTCAGTCTCGGAATGGTCTTGCCAAAATTAACTGGAACACATGATTATAAGAAGACATTGATCTTAAGCATTACCTCAAGGTTTGAGTTTTTTATCCCTGTGCATGATATCCTTAATCTTACACTAGTCTTGTAAAACTCTTAAGCTTAAAGTTGAAAGCCAATATGAACTTCAAGAGAGAAAAAGAAAGTAAGTGTCCTTCAAAAGTTTTTCAAAAAACTAGAGAGAATGAGAGAGGAGGAAAAGGATACGTTTTTTTGCATGTAACAAAGTAACCATGAGTAAAACCCCATGTGTAGTCATAAAGCAAAGATAATACCCTTAAGGTCTTAACACTTTTAAGACCTATATGTCCTTAATGTTCCCCATACCTTTAAGCCATGGTTCTCTTTACTTAAAATAATCAAAAGTTCGTGCTTCTTTTATTTATTCTTATAAAGATATAAATGAAGACAAAAGTTTATAAATTTTGTAAACTTCTTTTATAAAGTATAAACTTTGGCTTTTAGCTACAAGACAAAAGCCTTAATAGTCCAAAATAATGAACATGACCTGATAAATCATACAATATGAAGTATTATGTTACATCCCATTGAAAATTAATATTTCCATGAAGTAAATAATTTCAAATTAATTATAAAAGTTTAAAAAAGATTTATTAAAATCAATTTCTAATAAATAACCAATTGTATCAAATTGTTGTTGGTGTGACCAATTAGTATCATATGTTAATTAGTAATATCACTTTAATATGACTATTGAGCGTACTAGATCTTTCAAGTAAGGTATCTCTCCATCAAAATCCTAAACCATGTCTAGCAGCAAAGTCTAACTCCTTGCAAAACCCCTATAAACCCAAAATTTATGGTCTGAAGTTTCTAATATCGAGCTTCTAAGTTTGTCAATCATTCCTACTTCCCTAACCACGAAATTGAGTAATCTATTAACACGGGACCCTAGCATTCTCATATGAAATAATATCTTGATCAACACCTCCTCAAGATCTCGTTGGGGATAATGGTTATAGAACCCATCAATACAACTCTAACAATCTAGTTGTCTTAGCGACACATAAACACTTCAACTACGTGAACGAAGAACATCCCATACAATGGGTAGTGATCTCCCATCGATATGCCAAACTCATACTCTTACATTGTTTCTTACTTCACACCAAGCATACACCATGGTACCATCACCAATCAGTTACCAAAAACTGAGACTAACTAGTCTAAACACACATTCAATACATAAAAAATTAATCCCATAACCAACCCTTGTCGGTCTATTTGTATGTAACCATCATTCCACAAACATAGAGGTTTCCAATTAATATTCCTCAGCTCACTGCAATGCACTGGCCTTGTTATCATCCCAATCAGGTATATTTTGTTCACGAACAACACCTCCATGGGCCTATAGGTATAACACCATCAATCTAATGACTCAGGGAATCAACCATCATCCCACATCCCATCACAGTAGTAACTAAGATGATAATGAGGTATCGAATCTCTAGGAAACTAGACAAAACTATCTAGTTTTTGGACCACACCTCAAATCTCCAAGACTTTATTAGCAAAGAACAACAAGTGGACCATCATTATGACCCTAAACAAGAGCCTATCCAAATACCTGACATGTGAGTTGATGTGGATGAATCAAAATGGTCGACGGACACTTACTCAAAACAAGTTGTAGCCACTATAACGATCGAATTTGCAATATTCTTAAATGCATAAGAGGCCACAATGATATACCATACCTGAACTGAATCATCCCTCTTAGATGGCTGATTACTTTTTCTCTCTCCTATGTGACAACTAAAGAGACTAACAATTTTGAAAATCAAAAAGAGATGAATCAAGTCTTCCTTATCATATCTAGGTTTGTGCAATCCTTGAACTCTTATCACGATGAGTAATTTTACCCCAATTCGAATCCGAAAACCTTTGTTGATGCCCAAGGATGGATCCAACTACAACCTATCTTAAACGAGTCATAAAATTCAGATTCTAAGTGATTAATCATTTTAAATCACTAAATAGACCTTTCTCCAAAAAAAAACTCCACTATGTGACACCCCAACATCAGACTAATATAGAACCCCATGCGATTCTCGAATGGTATACCTAATAAATCTTCAAGGGACACATCCATGAAACTCTCAAATAGTCTGATCCTCACATACCATCTTATATTCTTTGCCAGCATACGTATTCTTCACCATTATTAAATACTCTACACTATAACGAAAAAGATAATTTTGAGCCCTATGACTACACATATCATTGTGCTCCGATGAAGCAGGTATCACCCTGAATCAATTGTTCTCTGCGACTTGCGTTCGAACCTATATCGGTTTGTGAAGACAAACAATACCAGAACCGACATGCCCGTTCACCTATTTAGATGATTACATGTAGCTACTACATCATAATAGAAATAAATTGATTGATATTCTCTCACCTAGGACCTCTAAGGTGCACCCTTGATAACCATAGGTAAAAATTAAAGTTCTATCATTGACGAAATCAGCAAGAAGAAAAAAGGATTGGACTCTACATATCACGACCCAACTAATCACATAAGTATAATATATAAATGAGTGGTTGTTCCACCATCAACAATCACTAATTAAGTTGGGTAACAAATTGCAAGGCTATGTAGACCTACTCATGTAGCCTCCCAAACATAGTCATACTAACACTGATATAATGTCGACTATACATAACCGAACATATTTCAAGAGGAATCAACAACTTAAAACACAAAGAACACATAGAACTATGTCTTGAGGCCCTGCCTCCACTTCCTGCAAATCGAACATACCAGGACCGGTGCCACCTTTAGAGCTAAACACACGTATTTGGCCTTAATGTAACCAATACATAACTCGACCTCTAGTGTACAAAAATGAGGGTCCTTCTACCCATACCATAGATGTCGTGATTCTTCTGATCTATAATTCTTGACACAACAACATCACACTTCTTGATACTTGTTATTAGTTTTGGTCCCTGTACATGCTTCAACTTTCCTAACTACATCTTCAAATGAAGGTATCTCTTTTCGATTCGGCTCAACACATCTATTAGCAGTCTACACAGCTGTAATTTGCTCCTCGAACCAGATAACTAACTTATCAGAGTAACTTATCAGCTTAACAATTATCTGCCTACTGATACTAGGTAACTCCTCTAGTAAGATCTTACAAGACCTCGACAACAATCCAATCATGCATGACTGTGTTGTCTAAGCCCATCTCAAAGCTATCATCTTCAAGTCACGTAATCAACATTTTGTTTAATATAAATAGAGCTCATCACCACATATTCAAGTATTATTACTAGACTATTCTCTATCTACTCACTTACGACTACCCTCGATTACCATTTCCATTAGTATACGCATCACTGTCGTAATCATATTTTGTATCTCATTGCCATTCAGTATAGTAAATTATCCAATCTTATAGATCCCATAGTCACCATTCTGGATCGATTAGGAAAACTTAAGATTGTTAAAGTTTATTAATACACAAATAATCATAAGAATATTACCATTTCCAGATCCTTGAACTTTCAGTTACTTTTCCCAACCCGAACATGGATCATTTGCTTTAGATAGTTGGATATCTACTACTGTCTTTCACACATATGCATGTTCGTTATGAGATCTATTCCAGACTATCCAATTTTCTCCTTGTCATCGATTTCTAACATGCATACTCTCTATAATAACTATTTATTTTCTTCCCTAGTGTAATAGATTCGTTTTCACAATGCTACTCTAATCTACATGGAAGTTCCTTCGGCCTTGATGTGTTGCCTCATGAATGTACAATCATATGCAGTGAGAACTTAGATAGTTATTCAAATAACGGATGCTATGTTGAATCAGCCCCCTGTAAAGATCAAAAGTGGTATACCCAAATAAAGTAAAACACAGACTTGCAGGGAAAGATTCCCAGTTTTCTCCCTTTTTATTTCTGATGATTAAAACAAATACTTACAGGCTTTAAATAGCAAAACAAACAACGTAACTGCAAAGCTAAAACTGAATAAACGTGTGCTCCTAACTAGGTGGAAACTTAGCCACTTATTCCTATTGACAAGGTCAATTGAAGACCAAGTCAGAATTACTTTTTCTTCCACATACTTCCCCTTAATTCTGATCTTTGTCCTCGAGCCTTATAACTCCCAAAAGTTCTCTCATTTCTAAGAACTTAAGTCTTGGCAAAGCTTTTGTGAAGGGATCTGCTCTTTGTTCCTCACCACTGATGTGTTTCACATCAATTTGCTTCTTTTCAATACAACCCCGTATGAAATGAAACTTAGTGTCAATGTGCTTGCTCCTCCCATGAAAAACTGGGTTCTGCATAGGAGCTATGGCTGATTTTTTGTCTACATACATCCTGACACTTTCTTCCTTCCAGCCAGTTAGTTCCTTCAGCAAACTTCTTAACCAGAGTGCTTGGCATGCTGTTGCGGTTGCATCCATGAATTCTGCTTCACACGAAGACAAGGCTACAGTTTGTTGTTTCTGGGATGACCATGTTATTGGATTCCCAGAAAAATAAAACACCATCCCTGTTGTGCCTTTTCTACCATCAACATCCATTCCATAGCTACTATCACTGAATCTAATCAACTTTCTGTCTCCACCCTTCTTGTATACTAGACCATAGTTGATTGTTCCTTTTAGGTACCTTAAAATGTGTTTAACTGCCTTGAGGTGGCTCTCCTTAGGTGACTCCATGTACCTGCTCACTACTCCAATTGAGTAGCTCAAATCTGGTCTTGAGTGAATGAGATAACGGAGGCTACCAATCAGGTGTCGGTAATCAGTGGCATTGACTGGAACTCCATCTTCATCTTTTGTTAGAGCAAGCCTTGGTTCCATTGGGTATTTTGATGGGTTACAATCTCCCATGCCTACTATTTGTAATATCTTCTTAGCATACTCGGTTTGGCTGATTGTGATACCTCCATGCCCTTGTTGGACTTCTATCCCCAGGTAATAGGATAGACTTCCCATATCACTCATGTCAAAATTCTTTAGCATCTGCCTTTTGAATTCAGCCACCAACTCTTCACTTGTACCTGTCACGATTAGGTCGTCCACATAAACACCCACAATCAAGGTGTTATTTGCTTTCTGGAGCTTGTATACAGCATATTCCTGTGGGCACCTTTGGAATCCCATCTTTTTCAAAGTCTTGTCAAATCGATCATTCCAAGCTCTTGGCGCTTGTTGCAAGCCGTAGAGCGCCTTGTTGAGCTTGTAAACCATGTTTTCTTTTCCAGCAATGAAAACACCTGTTGGTTGAGTAACATACACCTCTTCCTGTAGGATTACGTTAAAAAACACATGATTTTACATCCAAGTGATGAACTTTCCACCCTTCACTTGCTGCTAATGCCAGTACCAAATGAACTGTCTCCATACGAGCCACCGATGCAAAAGCCTCATCAAAATCTACACCTTTTTGTTGTACATATCCCTTTGCAACTATTCTGGATTTGTGTTTTGTTACTTTCCCTTCTGCGTTCTTTTTCAACTTGAATACCCACTTCAGTCCTATCGCCTTTTGCCCTTTTGGGAGATGAGTCAATTTCCATGTATTGTTGTTTTCAACGGATTCCAGTTCTTGTTTCATCGCATTTCTCCATTCTTTGTAACCTGAAGCTTCTTCATACGTGGTGGGTTCTTCTCCTGCGTACATTAGCATCTCTGAATCTTCTTCTATCTCCTGGGTTTCATTATAAATGTCTGTTAAAGCCCTAAATCCTCGAACAGGGGTATCGTCGTACGTGGACCTGTCTACGTCTTCTTCTGATGCTGGACTCGAGAAGTCTCCTAGGCTAATTGGGACTTCGCTCACAGGAGGTGAATGATCTGCTGGTGTTGTGGATGGATGATACCCATGCAGTGGCGAACTAGGGCTTCCAATTTCTCCTAATGTTGGATCGAGTTCCTCCATCGTATCTTGGGCTATTCCTTCACTAGGGAACTTGACCCAAGAATTACTCAGTATTCGGCCTTCACAGTGAACCTTAGCCCAATCCCATTTCCTTTTCTCTTCAAATACGACATCTCTTGATACATAAATTCTATTTCATTTAGGGCAATACAACCGGAAGGCCTTACTTTCTGCTTCGTTTCCCAAATACACCATTTGTTCACTTATATCTCCCAACTTTGTGAGTTTATTCGTTGGTGTCTTTACGTGAGCTACACAACCGAACACTCTAAAGTGCTCCAACGTTGGCTTCATCCTATGTAGAGCTTCATATGGAGTCATGTATTTTACTCCTCTTGTTGGGACTCGGTTTAAAATCTGTACGGCGTGGCAAACGACTTCTCCCCACAGTGTTTCTGGGACATCCATGGCTTTCAACAAGGACCTGGTGGTTTCAAGGATTGTTCGGTTCCGGCGTTCTACCACCCCGTTCTGTTGAGGGGAGTAGGGTGCAGTCAATTGCCTCTTGATTCCTTCCTGATTGCATAACTCAGTGAATTCATTTGACGTGAATTCACCTCCTCGATCTGTGCGCAACAATTTTAATTTGTATTTCCCTTCACTTTCTACTCGATTCTTGAACTTCTTGAAGGTAGTGAAAGCTTCACTTTTTTCTTTGATCATCGACACCCACATGTACCTGCTGTAGTCATCTACCATGAGAAGGAAATACCGGTTGCCAGCTAATGTTTGGGGCGTTATAGGACCGCACAAATCTGCATGAATCGGTTCAAGTGGAGAGCTTGCACGCCACTGTGCTACTTTTGGAAATGGATATCTGGTCTTTTTGGCAACTAAACATCCCTCACAAATTTGTGTGGGATGCTAAATTCTTGGCACTCCCCACACCATGTCCTTTACCACCATAGACTCGGTCACACGGAAGTTCACGTGACCCAATCTTGCATGCCACAGCCATGCTGTATCATCTAGGCTTGCACTAAGGCACACATGTTGTGTTGTATGCAGGACAATCTTGTACAACATGTTCTTTGAACGTTGTACCTTCATTATCAACCTGTTGCTAGCATCATGAACCCTCAAGAATTCATGAAGTATCTCGATCTTGTATCCCACTTCTGTCATTTGTCCTAGGCTGAGTATATTACTTTTTAAGGCGGGGATGTAATATACCTCATAGATGGCTTGTTGCTCTCCATTCTTGCATTCCAAAAGAATTGTACCTCTTCCTTTGATCTGAACTTTAGACCCATCTCCAAAACGCACCTGGCCTGTTACTCTTTCATCAAGTTCTGCAAAGTATTCTCGCACCCCGGTCATGTGGTTACTAGCCCCGTTATCCAAGTACCATGTATCCATCTCATTACCTTTTGTTGCTGGGAACACTTTGTCTTCATTAAGCAATACCCAATCATATGTATCTTCACCCCATACAGTTAACAGAAGAGCATGTTCTTCTTCTTGCACCTGTGTTAAATTGACATCAACTTCCTTCCTTTTGGGATTTGGGCACTCCGATGCAAAGTGTCCAAACATGTCACAATTGAAGCACTTTATGTGACTTTTGTCTCTTCCCTTTCCTCGACCATTGCTTGTATCTCGGAATGATTGGTGATTGCCTCGACCACCTCTACTCCTTGAACCTCTTCCTCGATAACCTCCTCGACATCCCCTTTCATTAGATGATCCACGACCTCTTCCTGCTGTTCCCGGAGAGCTGTTTTGTGATTTTTGACCCATTTGCCCTTCCGATCGAGTCAACAAAAAGCCTGCTTCAGCATTCGAACTTTCACCCCGAACTCGTAGTCGATCTTCATAGGCTTTGAGTCTGCTAATAGCTTCTTCAAATGGCATTGTATCCAAGTCAGAATACTGTTCTATCGAGGCCACAAGTTGTAGAAATTTTTCTGGGACAAAATCAGTCAATTTCCTCACCAAAGTACTATCTTCCATTGTTGCACCAAGGCTGATGTATTTCGAATTTATCCAACTGAGCTTCCCTGCGAATTCATCTATGGAATCTCCTTCTTTCATCTTCAGTACATCAAACTCGCTTTTAAGTGTGTGCAATCTCGCCTTTTGCACTCGATCTGCACCAAGGTACCAGATTTTTAAGGATTCCCACACTTCCTTTGTAGTTTTCTTCTTTGCTACCTGCATGAGAATGTCCTCCAGTATTGCTTGGAAGATGTAAGCTCGTGCCATCTTGTTCTTCTTCTCATCAACAGTCACTCCGATAGTTGGTTCTATGGATTCCCAATCACCTTGAGCATCCATGATAGCCTCCATCTTGATTGCCCACGTGGTACAGTTTGTTGAAGTCAACAATGGACATTGGAACGATACCCCACCGTTATCTTTTGGTATCTGTTGACTAGAACCTGTTATGTTATTGTGTCTTATGTATTTGGGCATAAACAAGTAAGCTCTGATACCAAGTGTTGAATCAGGCCCCTGTAAAGATCAAAAGTGGTATACCCAAATAAAGTAAAACACAGACTTGTAGGGAAAGATTCCCAGTTTTCTCCCTTTTTATTTATGATGATTAAAACAAAGACTTACAGGCTTTAAATAGCAAAATAAACAACATAACTGCAAAGCTAAAACTGAATAAATGTGTGCTCCTAACTACGTGGCAACTAAGCCACTTATTCCTATTGACAAGGTCAATTGAAGACCAAGTCAAAATTACTTTTTCTTCCACATGCTAAACTAAAACAGATGGACTCAAACAAAAGTTGCGCACTAGGCTAAATCATGCATTCTATGTCTATTTAGTTCCTATTGAATATGACCTAAAGCATTCATTTAACACCCTACTGGTGCTAGCAAAACTCCAAGTGACATATAATAATCATTTAATCATGGCATGTAGGCATTAGACTATCTAGTACACATACATCCTATGTTCTAGAAAGTAATAAACGATATTAAATAATTTACCCCATTTCCTTTGGCTCAACTGACTGTACACACTACGTCCTTGATCCTTGACACCAAAACGTCCATTTTCTTTTACAAACTTCTAAGGAAAAACACTTCCGAGTAGCAAACTTGATATCAAACAAACCGAGATGTGTCTGATTCTCTCAAAATGTGCTCTGATAACAACTTTGAACATCCCAAAAATGATATAAAATAAAAAATTAAAACATTTATATTTATTATAAATCCCATTAAACCTGTTACTTAACAAAAACCGTTAAGCTTCAAATACTCAATAACATTTAAAACATACTTTTAAAAATATTAATCCATTTGTAAATCAAATCAACAACGGAAAACTAATAGTGATAAATCCATATCTAGTGTATGTGACGAAGACCCAAACTTCAACCCACGCTAGTATACAATTAATGTTTTGTCGTCTTACCCTTGTTCATATCTAACGTACTAGTAATAGTCATTTATAGAGGAAAGGGTAAGCATGAAGCTTAGTCAATTCCAACACATCATAACATTAACAACATTATATCCTACTCTAACTTATCATGCCATTATTAATCATACAATCACACACAAACACACACAAACACACACACACACACACACACACACACACATATATATATATATATATATATATATATATATATATATATATATATATATATATATATATATAAACATCAAAATCACATAATCCGAGCCAATTCAGGAACACACCTAAACAAAATCCATATGAGGACTTGGCATTACTATCTTCAATCTACGGACTTGGCATTTCCACATTCAGTCCCTTTGAATTGGCACAATGGCCTTTAGTTTGACTGATTCGACATAAGGCATTCGGTCAATCAAATTGGCCTTTCGTCCTTTGGCCCCAAACACATTAGATATAATCCATACAAAAATTAACACATCAAATGTAATTCATAAAATAGGTATCACATCAACTATCAATCACATAGTTCCTAGTCTCACCTGACTTGACACTAAGCATATAACACCCTAAAGGTATGAAGTGAAGAACTCACCTTCAATAGAAAAAGCATCCTCAAATGTATACTGAGACTCCCTTACACCAAATCTCCCTTCAACCTTCCTAATAATAACAATTAGAGTTAAAATATGCCTACTTTGATACCCAAAATATCCAGGCTTAGAGGTTAAATAGAAGATTTTTACATCAAAATTATCATTTGTTCGGGACCTATTTTTCCCTACTTAAACCCCATATTTTTCAAAATTGCATCACATGCAAGTAGTTCTGGTCAATACTTTTTCAGGGACGACTTACACATGTTAATGCGATTTTCTACAATTTTTTATGATTTTAACAAAACTGCATCTCTTAGACGCTAATTTCGAACCAATCTGTGAGGTTTGCGATTTTCATCCTAGTTTCATTCATTTACAGCTTACGGGTAAAACTAGAGAAATGAAGAAGACACACATACTTAATTTTAGTAAATTTTGCTCCAATTTGTGCTCCATGATTTTTTTTTTGTGATTTTTACAAGGGAATGACAGATTGGTCAATTTTGCAATATTTTTAGCTTTAGTTATTTAGGGTTAATTGGCTTCTTAACCTATAAAGACCTAACCAAAATGACTTTATTTTTGGAGAAAAAACTATTTATGGGAGGAATGACTTGTCAAGAAAAAAACTAATATGGATCTTAAACCCTAACTCAAAGTAAATTGCTTTTTAAGGCTAAACAAAGTACAATGTTATGATAGTGAACTATCACCTAGGGTTAAGGATTTTCGCACCGAATCAACCCCTAATACAGTTGGAGCACCACTACCCACTGCCACCATGGCGGTGCTGGCCGATGGTAGCTGCCACCACCAAGGTGGTGGTGGTGGTTTCATATGAAGAGAAAAGTGAGAGATTTTCGAGTAATAAAGATGAAGGTTTGAATGCTTACTTGATTGGTCTTGCAGCCACATCCTAACCTATGGCTTCAAGCACATGATTGACAACTTGCATCCTTCCCTCTCCTTATCTTCAATCATCTACCATAACTTCTCTTTCTCTCTCTCTCTCTCTGTCTCTCTCTCTCTCTCTCTCTCTCTCTCGTTCTTCTTCTTGTGGCCAATTACACAAAATGAAAACCACACAACATAATGATTGGGCTCCTAAATTTGTTTACAAAAATTGATTTTACACAAATGACCCCCAATTTATCCCATAATGTCAAAATAGCCTCCTAAAATAAATTTCTTTGCATTCATATTTTTCGTCATTCCTTCATAAAATAATTATAAGTACTCCGAAAATTCATCTCTTACTTATTTATATTATTACTTATTATTAATCTTATTTATTTATCTGTATTTATAACTATTATTTTTTATTATAAAATTAAATGAAAGCGAGGCGTTCCAGACTTTAGGTGATTAAGCTTCATGTTGTACTCTTCCAAGATGTCTAGTGCTTCCACAAGATCTTTGGCATGAACTCTGATGCTTTTTGAATTTAACACCATGTCATCTGGTTGTTCCAATTTTATCTTTAAACATCTTTTTTCTAGTCTTTGGTAAGTAGTATCTGCATTTTTCAAACAAAATGGCATAGAAATATAACAATGTATACATGTGGGTGTCATGAAGGTCATGTCTTCTTGATCTGATGACTTCATTTGAATTTGCTAGAATCTGGAGGGTGCGTCCATGAAATTCAAGATTACATGTCCTGATGTGCAATCAACTAGGGAATCTATGTGAGGTAGCGGGAAAGGATCCGTGGGACATGCTTTATTAAGGTTTATATAATCCATGCATAATCTCCATTTCCCATTCGTTTTTTTGGGCCACCATCACATTTTCCGACCATATAAGGAACTTGACCTCTCTAATAATCTTGGCATTTAGTAAGGGTTCTACTTCTTCTTGAATTTCTCATTTCTTTTGACTGTAAATTTCCTTCTCTTCTATTGTATTGGCTTGAAAGAAGGATCTATATTTAGTTTATGAGTAATAATTTTTTTATCTATACCTGTCATATCTTCATGTTTACATGTGAATGTCAATCTTCATTTTCTTAGGACTTTGACAAGATCTTTGGGAATATTTTCCCCTAGGATCACCTTGATTTCTCAATTGAGATGGTCAAAGTGCCCTTCTTTTTTCTCTTTTTAACTACTGTGTTTTCTTGGGAACCATCGAAGATTTCATTGAAGATGTATAACAATTTTTGGCCTCTTGCTTGTCACCAAAATTTGTTGGATAAGGTGTCTAAGTCCATAACTATTTCTGGTATGTACTTGACCTGGTTTGGCATGGTTCATTTGGGTTGAATGACATCATGCACTTGGGTAGACTAAAATAAGAGAAAGGACACTTATGCTATATTAATATATTGTAAGTTCTTATATATTAATGATATTATTTAATTAGTATTGATCAAGAATTAATTTAGAACTAGTTTTGTGATCAGAAGGAGACTAATTAAATATTTGGGTTGATTGTGTAAATCATCTATTCTTGTATAGTGGGCTAATGTTACATGGTTTATCAAGTTGGGCTAAAACCCATAAGATGCTCCATGGTGTTTTTGAACCCATGGATCCAAGAATTGAAAAGCCATGTCAATTAGGGGTTACATGGTGTAACCCTAATTGTGACACACTATATAAGCATCATATTGTAGACCAAAATCGGCGGCTAAGTGAGATAAGTGAGGGCTTGCCGATATTTCGAATCAATGTAATGACCTAAAAAGTCAAGAATTGTAATCTCTTTTAATATAATGAAATTAAAGTCAAAATTAAAATGTTCAAAAGTCTCTATTGGGTTGCCTAAATGATAGTTATCGGGTCAAGGTTTTCAGAAATATAAAGAACACTAAAATCTGAGTTATAACAAAGAAGTTATGACCAATCAAAAATTCGTGTCAAAACCAGTAAAACACTGAAAAACATAAAAAGATAAATTTCAATAAAATAGTTTTTAGCCTTAGGTATCTAAACGAAAGTTGTATATTATACTAAACCATGAACGCGCATAAAAAGAGCGTTAAAATCTGACTTCGTATGAGGAAGTTATGATTTTCCTAAGTTTTGAGATATCGGTAGACAGCTGAAACCTTGAAATAGAGATCGAGGGATTTTCGGCCGAAACGACCTAAATGGGAATTGAAGATATCAACAATAGTAGTACAACGGTAAAAAGTCTAATGATAACGGAAACTGGATGAAGAAGTTATGGATTTTTAACGGATTTTCCTGTCCCGACCTATTGAAAATAGAATATTAAAAATAAATCAAAATTAGCTGACGGAGTCTAAATGAGAGTTCTAGAGCATAATCTCACCTACGCGTAGATATAAAGAACGTTGAAAATGGAGCTCGTACGCGGAAGTAACGGATTTTACAAGTTTGAGACACAAAATTCGAGACTATCAGGCAGCTCACGACGTGAGCCAAAAGTTCACGACGTGAGCCTATGACTGATGGGTTCCAGATCCTATCAATGAGTTGTCAAGTCTACAAGATGAGACCAGGTCGAGCTTACAGCGTGAGCCACCCATACTCACGACGTGAACCCTCAAAATTCACCCCTATAAACAGAAACCGATGGTTTCGGGTTTAGGTGCTCAAATCACTTCTTTCTCGTGCCAAAGCTCTGCGTTTTAACCCCCGAATCCATCCCGAAGTCCTGGTCTTCACATCAAAGTTCCGAAGGAAGGTCTTACACTCCCTAGATTCCCGAAAATCCCGAGAAATCAAATTTCTCCAGTCGGAGTTCTCCTCGGTTTTTATTTCACCTTCTTCAATCTATCAAGTGAGTTCATACCCCTACAACTATGTTTTCAAATGCTTTGAAAATACTTTCATACACTTTTAAGGGGGGGGGGGGGATACAAGTAAACACACAGCTATTCTCATGTGAAAAACATCAATCTTTTGCTGTACTCTTTGTTATAGAATCAATCATATGTGATTTATAACTATCATGAGAAAACGTTCTCATGCAACATATCACGATAACACTTTTTTCTTTTGAAATTAAACATGTTGTTATATAAATATCAAACACTTTATTTATATTTTGAGTATAAATGTTCAATAATGTTATTCCAAATGTTATACTTTACGTATAAAGTCGACACTACACTAGGATTTACCATACAAACGAAATACACTTTTGGAAAAACTATAGTAGGTATAGTTTACAAGGAAATCATGAGGTTTTACATACTATAAGTACTATATCATGGAAATACTTTAATATACAAGAACAAATGGACTTTTCATACGTAAATCTATTTGATACTAAGTTTTGTGAGACATTCAACTTTACGTACTTTCAAGTATGCCGTTAAAGTGATGTATTATATACCATAATCTCTTGTAGGGAGAGAGTGATACTTGTGTATAGATCTATATGGGATTAACAATCCCGCACCTAAACTGTTAGCTACAGTTATACCGGTAGGTCTGGGGTGACAAATGTCATAACATTCCAACGCTTGAAGAACGTTGTTATAGGTAGTCTAGGTTAATAGCATGGTTATAAAACCCACATGGATTATTAAAAACATGATGATTTACGGGGTTATCAAATGTCTTAGTGATTTTATATATGTATAAATCTATTATTCTAGGCATGACAACTACTAATGCATTACAGTTTTGGAACTTTTAATTTACCACACACTCATGAAAAAATATTGGGTTTTTCAGAAGAAAACTCTATGATTTATACCAAAATTACAAATTTTATACATAAACGCTTATGAACCCACCAACTTAATTGTTGACACTCTTTCAAAACTACTTGTATTTCTTAGGGATTCAGTAATACAGGTAAACTTCAGCTTTTGGAGAAGTGACGCTAAGACGTCAGTTTAAAACTAATTTTGTCATCATCTTGTAATTTGTTTTGAAACCAGTATCATTCAACAATGTAACTTTTAAATTATATATATGATGGTTGTTTTAGTTTCTTTACTATGTATTCAATTGTTACGATACTACATGAAGTCATCCGCCCTCGAACGATTCCGCCGTTCTGGTTTGGGGGTGTGACAGATTGGTATCAGAGCATTGTTTATAGTGAACTAAGTATATCGAACCACATAAGATATACAAACTATAAATGCATTGGGACTAAAACTCTCTGACAAAACGTTTTTACACCTGAACTACGTTTCATTTAGCTTAAATTATTTGGGTCATAAAAGCACAAATACATACATACAATGAGGCATTTTCATAGTTAGAACTATACAAGAAGTATTAAGACAAGTTGGAAACTACGACTAGTCCTTGGAATATGTAATCGGATTTGGGGTGGATATATCCTGATCAACTATATTTATCCGAGATCAGACTAAAGTACGTCGAGGAATGCTCGTAATGTGCAACAAGTCAAAACTTACCAAAATAACACTAGTATTTAACACACAAATTTAAATACTATAGGAGTATTTGGTAAATTCAATAGTTTAACCTACATATTTAGACTTACATGTTTCAAATCTTGTACAAATCTTATAACCCTATTATCGTATAATCAAAATGGCTGGATTCTGTCCACCCGAGGATTCCTACTACCCGAACCAGGGCAATGGAGGATGGGTAGAGGAGGAACCCAAAGAGGATGAGGAACCCATGGAGGAGGAGGAAGCCGAAGACTCTGGGACAGACTCAAAGCCAGAAGTAATCAACCCGCCCAACCTCCCGCATTTAGGGGAAACATTCAGGGACCAACTCCTGTCTGGGGAAGTCACACATACCATTGGAGCCGACAACAAGGATTACATCCTCCCTATGCTATGTGTCGGGATTTCTAAGAGGTCAGTGGAGGAAGTTCAGCTGACAAAGGACTCCAAGTAGTTGTAGGAAAACTAGCCAACCAGTCCTACTAATCCGGAGTTCAAGCAAAACAGATTTGCGAAGTCAACATGCAGGTTCAAGGTAACACTGCTGACATCCAACTCCTAGACATGTTATAGGAAAATTCTCAACTCCAAACTGATACCCTCCAGGAGTAGTTGACTACTGCTCTCTCTGAGATAAGAGAGATGAGTTAGCAGCATGCCGCCTTTGATAGGCATCTTATGGGAGCAAAGCAATCGGAAGCGGAGTCAAGCTCCAAGCATAACCCGCGTTGCAAGTAGTACTTGCCAAACTCCTAAATTTTGATATATAATAGGTTATCGGCTAAAAGTCTTACTATTCATTAACTTTCTTGTAAATGGAGACCTTTAGAAAGGTCAATTTTTCCTAAACTTCGAATGTAATCCAAGCATATGTTTAATATATAATGAAATATTCCTTTTGGGAATTAATCCTTTGCATATCACTCAAATTCATGAGTTTATATATTATTATGTAGACTCTAAATATGAATCAAACTCGAAACCTTGTGTTAGCCAACGTAAACCATGAATAATTTAAAATACCTAACCCTTTTACATTCGGATTTAGATCATCAAAGACTTATGGTCTGTCATTATTATTTCTTTACCAGCACAATGCTGCCTCGTAGATCTATACACCGTGGCAACAATGTAACACCTCCACCACCACCACCACCTCCATCAACAGATAATGTCGCCTTGATAGCTGTTGTAACAGCTACAGTGACAGAAGCAATGGCATAGATGAGTAATAATGGTTCCGGAGGGGGAGTACATAGCTCTACAAATGGACAACGCCAGGGTCGTTCAGGGGATTGCACCTTCAAAGACTTCACCAGTAGCAAGCCCATATCTTTTAATGGATCCGGAGGGATAATGGCTCTATCACAATGGATAGAGAAAACATAAGCAGTTTTCGAGATCTGTGCATGTCTGGAAGGGAGCAAGGTAAAGTTTACTGCTTGTACATTCTATAAGAAAGCTCTTACGTTGTGGAATGGCCATGTCAAGTCACTAACTCTAGTAGTGGAAAATTCTATAGGCTAGGAGAATCTAAAGCAAATGTTAATGCAAGAGTACTGTCCAAGGGGCGAAGTACAAAAGCTGGAGCAAGAACTTTGGGGCCTTACTATGGTAGGCTCGGACATCAGAACCTATACTAATAGGTTTAGTGATTTGGCAATCCTTTGCCCAGGGATGGTTGCTCTAGAGAGCAAGAAGATCGAGAGGTACATCTGGGGACTGTCGCCCCAGATTTGAGGAAGTGTACTAGCATCCAAATCAGTCACTTTCGATAGTGCCAAATAGTTGGCACAAGCTCTCTTTGACCATGGAGTCTGCCAAAGCTTCGCAACTGCCGCCCCAGAGCAAACCCTAGGAAACAACAACAACAGCAACAACAATACTACCAACAACAATAGCAAGAAGAAATTTTGGAACAAGACGAAGAGTCAGTTTTCACAAGAACCTCCCAAGAAACAACAAGTAGTGGTAGTCCATGCCGCTACTACCCCGCTGTTTCTCCATTTACCTCTACACCAGCAAAGCAATATGCTGGGAACCTACCCAAGTGCAGCAAATGCAATCTCCATCACGACAGAAATTGTCGAGAGATGCACTGCAACAACTGCAACAGGAAAGGTCACACTGCCCATTTCTGTAGGGTACTAGCACGACCAAACACCCAAGTACCTGGAGTCGGTGTGGGCGATGCGTGTTATGGGTGTGGTGAGGCTGGACACTACAAGAGGGACTGCCCTAATGCAAGGAATGATGGAAACATAGGAAGAGTGTTGGCAGTAGGGTAGAACGAAGCAATAGCTGACCCCACAGTGGTTAAGCGTACGTTTCTCCTCAATAACGTTTATGTATGCATACTCTTTGATTTCTGTGCGGAGAGGAGTTTCGTGTGTCATAAATTCAAGCACATACTAAAACATAACCCTCAATCACTCAATAAGATATTTACGGTAGAAATGGAAAACGGTAGAATAGAAAGCACAAACGATATGTACATAGGCTGCACGCTAACTCTAAACGAACATTCATTTCAAATCAATCTAATGTCGATCACCATAAAGAGCTTTGATGTCATCATCGGTATGGATTGGTTAAGCCTACACCATGCCGATATACTTTGTCACGAAAGGGTCGTTCGCCTAAATTTGCCAAAAGAAGAAACTCTTGTCATTTATGGTGATAAACCTAGTACCAATTTACAAATCATCTCTTGCGTCAAAGCCTAGAAATACCTACATATGGAGTACCATGCCTTCTTAGCCCACGTGGTAGATAAAGAAAAAGAAACGAAAGACATCAAAGACATTCCATAAGTCTGCGATTTTCCCGATGTCTTCCCTTAAGATCTTCCAGGAGTTCCACCAGAACGACAAGTTGAGTTCAGACTCGATTTACTTCCCGGAGCTACCCCGGTAAATAAGTCGCTATATCGTCTAGCGTCAGCTGAGATGCAGGAGTTATCCAGCTAATTAAATGAACTATTCAACAAAGGATTTATCAGACCAAGCTTCTCACCTCGGGGAGCACCAGTCATGTTCGTAAAGAAAAAGGATGGTTCTTTCCGCATGTACATCAATTACCGGGAAATCAACAAGCTCACTATCAAGAACCGATATCCCCTACCACGCATTGATGACTTGTTCGACCAAATCCAAGGAGCAAGTTATTTTTCAAAGCTCGATTTGAGACCCGGGTATCATCAGCTGCGAGTCTTGGAAGGAGATGTTCCCAAAACAGCCTTTCGAACTCGTTATGGTCACTACGAATTTGTAGTAATGCCCTTTGGATTAACAAATGCACCAACAGTGTTCATGGATTTAATGAACTGAGTGTGTCGTTCGTTGTTGGATAAATTTGTGATTGTGTTCATAGATGATATACTCATCTATTGGAAGAGTAAAGAGGAACATAGTCAACACCTACGACAAATCTTGGAAACTAAGAAAAGTGAAGTTATACACAAAATTCTCAAAGTGCGAATTTTGGATTCGGAAAGTAGATTTTCTAGGTCACGTGGTTGGCAAAGATGGGATACACGTGGACCCCTCCAAAATCAAGGCAATTGAGAACTGGTTAGCTCCAAGAACCCCAACGGAAATCCGATAATTCTTGGGCCTTGGTGGCTATTACCGAAGATTTATACAAAACTTCTCAAAGATTGCTAAAGCACTTACCACCTTGACCTAGAAGGGTGTAACTTTCAATTGGGAGGAAAAGAAAGATGTAGCATTCCAAACACTGAAGCAAGCACAATGCAGCGCTCCTATATTGTCCTTGCCAGAATGAACATAAAACTTTGTGGTGTACTGTGATGCATCTACTCAAGGTCTTGGATGTGTGCTAATGCAACGAGGAAAGGTCATCGATTACGCCTCGAGACAACTCAAGACGCATGAGGTCAACTACACTACACACGATCTTGAACTAGGAGCAATCGTTTTCGTGCTAAAGATCTGGAGACACTATCTCTATGGCATGAAATGCACAATCTTCTCCGATCATAAGAGCCTTCAGCACATTCTCAACCAAAAGGAACTCAACATTAGACAGAGACGATGGGTTGAACTGTTAAATGACTACAAATGCAAAATTCTTTATCATCCAGGAAAAGCGAATGTGGTATCTGATGCTCTTAGTCGAAAGGAGTACTCGGGCCGCCGGGTGAAATCCTTAACCATGACAATCCATTCACACCTATCCACATAAATCAAGGAAGCTCAGAAGGAAGCCTTGGAAACAGAGAATGTGGCAGGTGAAGACTTAAGAGGAATGGACAAAATTCGTGAAGTCAAGGGCGACGAAATTTGTTACTTCGTGCATCGAATATGGAAACTGAAGTTTGGTGGATTTATAGACGTTGTCATGAATGAAGCTTATAAAACTCGATACTCAGTGCATCCAGGTTCAGACAAGATGTATCTGGACCTTAAGAAACTGTATTGGTGGCTGAACATGAAAGCAGAGATCACTACCTATGTAGGCAAGTGTCTGACTTGCACCAAAGTCGAGGTAGAGTACCAAAAGCCCTCGGGATTACTACAACAGCCTGAAATACCCGAGTGGAAGTGGGAGCGGATAACCATGGATTTCATAACCAAATTACCCAAGACAGTGGGTAGGCTTGACAACATCTAGGTGATCGTCGATAGATTGACAAAATCCGCATATTTCTATCAATAAAGGAAACCGACAAGATGGAGAAGCTAGCTCGAACATACATCCGAGAGATTGTACGACTACATCGTGTAACGATATCCATTATCTCTGACAGAGATAGTAGATTCACCTCGTGATTCTGGCAGTCGCTGCAAAAATCTCTAGGAACAAAACTAGACATGAGTATCGCTTACCATCTACAAACTGACAGTCAAAGTGATAGGACTATACAAACCTTGGAAGATATTCTAAGAGCTTGAGTGATCGATTTTTGTAACACATGGGATACCCATTTACCACTAGTAGAATTCTCTTATAACAATAGCTATCACTCCAACATTAAAGTTGCTCCATTCGAAGCCCTCTATGGCTGAAAGTGCAGATCACCATTGTGTTGGGATGAAGTGGGTGACACACAACTAGCCAAGGTACAAGTACCCGAAAGTGCCCTCACAGGCCCAGAAATTATAAAAGAAACAACTGAGAAGATTGTTCAAATTCGGGAAAGACTAAAAGCTTCAAGAGACAGATAAAAGAGTTACGCAGACAAAAGACGGAAGCCCTTGGAGTTTCATGTCAGGGATCGAGTGCTATTGAAGGTCTCACCCTGGAAAGGGTTAATAAGTTTCAGAAAACGTGGGAAACTAAACCCAAGGTATATCGGACCATTCGAGATCCTTGCAAGGATTGGCCCGGTAGCATACAAACTTCGACTACCGTAGGAACTCAATAATGTACACCCTACCTTTCATGTGTCAAACTTGAAGAAATGTTTGTCCGATGAGTCCCTCGTCATCCCTCTAGACGAAATCGAAATCAATGAGAGTCTCCACTTTATAGAGGAACCAATTGAGGTAATGGATAGGGAAATTAAAAGATAAAAACCAAAGTCGCATACCCATTGTGAAGGTCCGCTGGAATGCAAAACAGGGACCTAATCCACAAATGGGGAGCACGAAGATCAGATGAAACAAAATTATCCACATCTCTTTCCCTAATCCACAAATGTTTATCTTACATTAAATTTCGAGACGAAATTCCCTCCAATTGGGAGATGATGTGACATCCCAATATTTCGAATCAATGTAATGACCTAAAAAGTCAATAATTGTAATCTCTTTTAATATAATAAAATTAGCGTAAAAAAATGTTCAAAAGTCTCCATTGGGTTGCCTAAAATGATAGTTATCGTGTCAAGATTTTCAGAAATATAAAGAACACTAAAATCTGAGTTATAATGAAGAAATTTCAATAAAATACTTTTTAGCCTTAGGTATCTAAATGAAAATCATAGATAATACTAAACCGTGAACGTGCATAAAAAAACGTCAAAATCTGACTTCGTATGAGGAAGTTATGATTTTTCTAAGTTTCAGGATAGCGGTAGACAGCTAAAAAATCGAAATAGGGATCGATGGATTTTTGGTAGAAACGACCTAAATGAGAATCGAAGATCTCAACAATAGTAGCGCAACAGTAAAAAGTTTGACAATAACGGACACCAGATGAATAAGTTATTGTTTTTTAACGGACTTTTCCTATCCTGGCCTGTTAAAAATATAATATTAAAAATAAATTCAAAATTAGATGATGGAGTGTAAACGAGAGTTGTAAAGCAGAATCTCACCTACATGTGGATATAAATAACGTTGAAAACAGAGCTCGTACGTGGAAGTTATGGATTTTACAAGTTTGAGACACAAAATTCGAGACTGTCAGGTAGCTCACAATGTGAGCCAGAATTTCACGATGTGAGCCTGTGACTGATGGGTTCTAGAGCCTATCAACGAGCTGTCAAGTCTACTGAAGGAGACCAGGTTGAGCTCACGACTTGAGCCACCCATGCTCATGACGTGAACCCTCAAAATTCACCCCTATAAATAGAAACTGATGGTTTCGGGTTTATGTGATCAATTCTCTTCTTTCTCATGCCAAAGCTCTGCGTGTTAACCCACAAAGCCATCCCAAAGCTCTGTTCTTCACATCAAAGTTCCAAAGGAAGGTCTTACACTCCCGAGATTCCCGAAAATCCGGAGAAATCAAATTTCTCCGGTCGGAGTTCTGCTCGGTTTTCATCTCACCTTCTTCAATCTATCAGGTGAGTTCATACCCCTACAACTACGTTTTCAAGTACTTTGTAAATACTTTCATACACTTTTAAGGGGGGGGGGGGGGGGGGGGAATACAAGTAAACACACAATTATTCTTGTGTGAAAAAGTCACTCTTTTGCTATACTCTTTGTTATATAATCAATCATATGTGATTTATAACTATCATATGAAAAGTTCTCATGCAACATATCACGATAACACTTTGTCCTTTTGAAATGAAACATGTTGTTATATAAATATCAAACACTTTATTTATATTTTGAGTATAAATGTTCAATAATGTTATTACAAATGTTATACTTTACGTACAAAGTCGACACTACACTAGGGTTTATCATACAAACGAAATACACTTTTGGAAAAACTATAATAGATACAGTTACAAGGAAATCATGAGATTTTACATACTATAAGTACTATATCAAGGAAATACTTTCATGTACAAGAACAAATGGACTTTTCGTACGTAAATCTATTTGATACTAAGTTTTGTGAGACATTCAACTTCACATACTTTCATGTATGGCGTTAAATTCATGTATTATATACCATAATCTCTTGTATGGCGAGCGTGATACTTGTGTACAGATCTATACGGGATTGATAATCCCGCACCTAAACTGTTAGCTACAGTTAGACCGGCAGGTCTGGCGTGACAAACGTCATAACATTCCAACGCCTGAAGAACGTTGTTACGGGCAGTCTAGGTCAATAGCAAGGTTATAAAACTCACATGGATTATTAAAAACACAATGATTTACAGGGTTATCAAATTTCTTAGTGATTTTATATATATATACATAAATCTATTATTATAGGCATGACAACTACTAATGCATTACAGTTTTGGAACTTTTAAACTACCACACACTCATGAAAAAATATTGGATTTTTCAGAAGAAAACTCAGTGATTTATACGAAACTTACAAATTTTATACATAAATGCTTATGAACCCACCAACTTAATTGTTGACACTCTTTCAAAACTACTTGCATTTCTCTGGGATTCAGTAATACAGGTAAACTTCAGCTTTTGGAGAAGTGATGCTAAGACGTCAGTTTAAAACTCATTTTGTCATTATATAGTAATTTGTTTTGAAACCAATATCATTCAACAATGTAACTTTTAAGTTATATATATGATGGTTGTTTTACTTTCTTTACTATGTATTCAATTGTTATGATACTACATGAAGTCATCCACCCTCGAACGATTCCACCGTTCTGGTTTGGGGGTATGAAAGTTATGGACCTTGGAAATCAAATTTGCATGTATCATAGTGAAACATTGATCCAAGGTTTCTAGGGTTGCATGTACACCATATGAGTGTTATAATGCTCGAAACCCATCAAAATTCTCACTACCCCTCCCCCAAGGTGTAGGCATTTTAACACATTGTTGGTATGTCGAGGGAACTACTTTTATGTCATGAATCCAAGGTTAGCCCACGATGATGTTGTAGCATCATAGAGTGTTCATGACATAGAATCATTGTATCAATTTATTCTGACTATGTAGATGGGAAAGTTAACCTTACCTAGGGTGTTATTTTTTTCTCTGCTGAAGCCAACCAACATTGAGGATTTTGGCAGGATTTCTGCCTCTGGAATGTTCATTTTTGCAAGGTGTCATGAAGGATTATATTGATGAAGCTTCCTCCATTTTCCAACCATCTTGGAAACTTGACATCTCTAATCATCTTGTCTTTTAGTAAGTGTTCTACTTCTACTTGAATTATCTAATTTCTTTCTACTGCAAGCTTCTTTATCCTCTGCTATATTGGCCTGAAAGAAGGATCTATTTTTAGTTTATGAGTTATTATATTTTTATCTATACCTGTCATATTTTCCTGTTTCCATGTGAATATTGATCTTTCTTTTTCTTAGGAGTTGGACATGATTTTTGGGAAGATAGTCCCCTGGGATTACCTTGATTTCTGCATCAAAAGGGTCCAAGGGTACTTCTTTTATCTCTCGTTCTCTTACCTCCATAACTTCTGGTTCCTCCTTCTTTAATTGCTATGTTTTCTTGTGAACCATCAAAGATTTCATTGAAGGTGTATAAAATTTTTTGGCCTCCTACAGGTCACCAAAAATGCTCACTACCCCCTCCCCAATGTGTAGGCTTATATCGAGGGAACTACTTTTATCTCATGAATCCAATGTGGGGTTATGATGACGTTGTAGAAGGATAAAGAGTTCACGAAGAAAAACCATTGTATTGATTTTACTCCTTTTACATAGATGGGAAACTTGACTTCACGTAGGATGTTCTTTATTCTCCATTGAAGCCAACCAACACTGAGGGTTTTGGCAGGATTTCTGAATCTGGAATGTTCACTTTTCCAAGGTTTCTGGAAGGATTATATTAACAGGGATTCCTCCTCTTACCAAGATTCTTTTAACATAGTGGTTTGTAATATATAGGGTTAACACCAATTTTGTCTTCGGTAAATATAACTTCAATTTTGTCTATGATGGCTACGTTGTTTCTGGGACACTTTTTTTTCTTCATTTTGACGTATTTGTGTGTTTCGTAGCTGTAGAGTAGGTTATGCCATAAATGTTTGATCCTCCTTCAATGAATTTTATGACTATAGCATCTTTAAGATCTTGAAAATATCTTGGTCCTTTGCTTTAGGTTTAATATTATTTCTCCCAATATCTCTTTCAAGTGCCTGTTTCTAAGCAGATAGCTTATTTATTTTCTAGGTGTATTCAATCTTCTATTTTGGGCCGAAATCTTCATGAAATGTGTAACACCTCAAATTTTAGACCAACTTTTTTCATTTTTAAATTACCAAAATATTTTTCATAATCCAAGTCATCAAAAACATAAATGTCAAATACAAATCATCATCACAAAATATCAGAGTATCACAGACTGCCCCAGTAACAAGTCTCCTAACGAGTGTGTACAATCAAACATTCGCCTTCCTACCATCCTCAAAAGTACCTAAAAAACATATATCCACAACTATAAGCACGAAGCTTAGTGAGTTCCCCAAGATACCACATATATCACAACATAAATAAACAACTATGGGTGATCAACAACCCCGGGGATTATTAGCAGTTTTAGTAGGCAACAACACACCCTATGGGTTATCAATAACCCTAGACACTATCCGCAGTCTCAGTCACACATAAACAACATAATACAAATTAATTGTTAGACGTAGTTGGTTATCACAAATAAAGCTATTCTACCACATAGATAAGAATAAGTGAGGAGACTCACTTGATACTGATGAATTATAAATCTCATACCTAAACTACGGAACTTGATTCCGCCTAATAACACAATAATGAACCCTAATTAACAAGCAATGTCCACAATTCAACTTGCGAGTCCAAAGTCCATAACTAACCCCTTTAATGGAAAAAGACCATTTTTCCCCTCCCATGGTCCAAAACCCTAAATCTTCACCAAAGGTCATAATTCAGCAAAAGTCAATTGCCTAGCGCGTACTCTATGCGTACTCTCTTCCTATGCAGGGTGTACTAAAAAATCACCCAGGATTGGGGTTGGACTTGTCTACGCTGGGCATAGTTAGAAATAAGTGGGGCATATGTCGTCTGACCCCAAATATCACTCCAAAATGGTTTTAATCGATAATACATGCATCCAAACACATAGATGACCTTCTTAGGACTTCCTAATTCATAAAGTCCAAAGCTTTAAGCCTTTACATGGCTGAATATAGCTTAAAACTTAAAACTCTAACTTAATCTATACTCAACACTACCAAACTCTTGCATGTCTAGAAAGGGACCATTAACCAACCATTTTTATGAATCTACAAGACTTAAAATGCATGAAAGGACAACTAATATGCTCTGGAGTACTCTATACTCACAAAGGTCCAAGCTTTGGTACAAAAAGCTCATAAAGCTCATCTATTGAGATCTAAAATGAAAATCATAAAGGTATAAGCTTTATACCTTCAAAAGATGCACAAGGTGAAGTATTTGCTATATCCACAAGCTTGCAATCAACACCACCTTCTTCACTAGTCTTCTTCTTCAACAAAAGGTCACCAAAATCACCACCATGCTTTAAGATCTTCACTCAAAAGGAATACAATCAAGATTAGGGTTTGGAAGGAGTGAAGGCTGATTATAGGAGATCCAAGGGTGAGTTAATGTCTTAAAATATGGGTGAAACCCTAAAAATTACGGTTTAGAGATTGGGTTAGTACCCCCGAGTACTACATGTACGCCCAACGTACTAGCATGGATTTCGTGATCCCGAGATCCTCACGAGTATGTTTCACGTACCCTTATGTACGCCCAACATAGGGCTAAAAAGTGGACCTTAAACAACAAGGGACCAAATGTGCAAACTTTTACTAGATCATGGGCTAAAAATGCAAGTACCTAATAATCAGATGTTACAATCCCCCCCCCCCCCCCCCCCCCCAACCATTAGAATCAAACTTCGCCCTCGAAGTCATCCTCAGGGAACAGATAATGATTGCTCGCACATCTCAGTCTTCACCCCCACATACACTCTTAGCCTTTTTGGTGTTGCCACTAAACTTTAACCAAGCTCACCACCTTGTTCGTCAAGGTCTTCACTCACCAATACATATTTCACAAAACGTCATCTATTAAAATCAAAAACCATAGCTCCATGTTTAATAAAATGCTAATCCGGGATCCTCCTAACTCTTTCTCAGGTGTGTACAATCAACACGATGTTGTCCCGCGATCCTGAGAAGAAAACCTGAAACACATAACACATAAGACGGTAAGCACGAAGCTTAGTGAGTTCCCCAAAATACCACATATAACACATATTAGCCAATCGAGGCTATAACTCTGTGGACCCTATGGTCCTAACTCTGTGAACCTTCCGGTTCTAACTTTGTAAACTCTGGAACATACACAACATAAATCACATTGAAATAATGAAGTGCATCACAATCACATAAATAGCATACAAGATACTCTGTCATATAACTCTAATTACTACTCTAGGTAAAGTATAGTGAGAAGAATCATCTCGGATGAAGAACAACTCCTATAATCACTGCTGCTACGCACCAGACTCTAAGTTTGTGCCAAACCCACAATAAATCTCAATTAGGAGCTATGTCCAACCTCTCACTTATTGGGTCTATAGATACACCACCTAACAGCCTATTAATGCCTTAAGCCCATTGGGTCCACCAAACCCTATAATTAATGGGCCCTCACATGGCCCAATTCCCAACCAAAAAGGCAAGTCCAAACCAAAGGCCCAAAGCACATACATACACTTCTCTAGTCCAAGAGTCTATTACATGAGGTCCAAAATCTCGGCCTAACACTCAAGGCCCAACACCATGCTTAGCCCAAAATCCCCTAGAAGAAGTTACGCGGGGCGTACCCCTGGTACGCTCAGCGTACCCAAACACTCAAAAAATTGATCGGGCACCTCAACCCAGTATGCGGAGCTTGCTAGAATTACACGGCGTGTACCTTCAGACTCGTTTAATCCATTTTCTAGGTCTTAACCTGTTAAGATGTTAGCTCAACTATTGGATCTGGACTTCCTAACATCTCTTACTCCATAAAGTTAACGACTTTAAGCCTTTTCATGGCTGATAAGGTCACAACACATAAAAATAGTGACTTTCTAAACCCAAAATGCTCATAACTCATGCATGGGTAGATTCACACAATCAACGCCTTATTTTTATGGTTCTCCACTACTAGAAACACTTAAAAGGATAGGTTATTAAGATCTAGAGTGCATCAACTCATAAAGCCTTAAGCTTGGCACCAAAAACCCTAAAATGTACCCTAATATGCACAAAACAAAAAGAGAGGGAAAGCTTGGAGCCTTATACCTTCAAATGGTGCTCTAGCCCTAAGAAAGCTCAGATCTACAGCCTGTTCTTCAATTTCACCCCCTTCCATGCTCCTTCTTAACCCTCAAAAGACCACAAGAACACAAACAAGCTCATCATGGCCACCACAAGCTTCAAGAACGGATATTAGGGTTTGAGAGGGTTTAATAACTGAGGAAGGTGGCCAGAGATGAGACCATTTATTTCTTTTTATAGGGTCATTTCACTTAATTAGGGTTTCCTTCTGTGCCAAGTACGCCTAGCGTACTAGGTGGCTTTTGCTTAAGAAACATGCGCATCTGTATGCCACGCGTACGCAAATGTACGCCTAGTGTACTTCGCTGCAAAAATCCTCACTTAGGGACTTATCTTTCCATCTCTCTCTAACTTCCATAGCATCTTTGAAATGACTTGAATTCAAAATATCCTCATACCTACGGAAAGGTAATGAGATGCCTTACGTTTATAGCAACTCGCCTCAACCCGATACCTCCTAGCCCCCGACTCGTGGCCCATGAACCTTAATCATGGATAATCCGAAACCGGATGTTCCAATTCTCCCCCACTTGAAATAGATTTCGCCCTCAAAATCACTCCATAACCCCACACAGATCAGACCCTACTAGCTGAGAAGCACCACCGAAGGTCCTCAAACCAAACGACAATCACTTCCAAAGATACTCGACCCCACCAAGAAATCCTGACCTGAAAGGGGCAGACCTAACTGCCGCTACGGTACTCAATCTGAATCTTCTAAACTTGAAAAGTCTTGCGCTCTAATTCCTTTCCAGACTATCCTCGAACATTATCCTGTTAATCGCCCACCGACTAACCGACTCTAAGGACACCCTACCAACCCTAATTCCCTGATCAATCACAATCGCAACTCAAAAGGACGGAAGGTTCATAATCTCCCTCTCCCTCCAGGACCCACTGCAAGGAAAATCATCAGGATCCATTTTAGATGATGAACCCCAAATTCCAATCTCGGACACAAGGAAAAGATCATGCTCGCCTGGGAATATTCTCTAACCCCTATAAACTCAATAGATGAACCTCAAGCTCACCCATCCCATAACCCAAAAAGGTTTCACTGATTCCCATCTTATAATAACTGTCTCAAATCTTAGCGAAGCACAAGTCATGTTGTTCGCTTTCCCTCAAGAGAATACTACAACTCTCTTGAAGATCTGATCATCTGTGAACTTTGTCGATTACTTCTCAATAGTTTCGTGCATCCTGCTGCACCTCCCGAACCAAGGCCCTGACCTACTCAGATCTAAGACATCAGACGACAACAATACCCCTCACATGGATCCCTCCTTCGATTCCAGAATCTCATCTCGTCTATCCAACTCACCACCAGGACTCAACTCAACTTGAGAGTTTGGTCTGACCTGTAGTTGGAACCACTAGTCCCAATGACCCATTCAACTCATGGCTCATGACCGCAACCCATGCGTACTTCACTAGTCTAATTCCCCCCGATTGCGAAGTCCACACCTTACTCAGAATATAATGATTCTCGATCATTGAGGAGACCCGGTCTCGCCCCTAGTCCGACCATCAGGCTCCCAAAAACTCATAAATTAGGGCTACTCAAGTTGAAGACTCTTTTGTGTCATGCTCTAACTAGTGTGCACTACGGCTCTCCTTAGCATCACGACACCCTCCTCTCTGACTAGTGAGTACTATGGCTCCCCATAGCATCACAACACCCTCCATCTGACTAGTGAGTATTACGGCTCCCCGTAGCATCACAACACCCTCTCTCTGACTAGTGAGTACTACGGCTCCCGGTAGCATCACAACATCCTCTCTCTGACTAGTGGGTACTACGGCTCCTTGTAGCATCACAACACCCTCTCTCAGACTGGTGGGTACTACGGCTCCTCATAGTAAAACAACACCCTCTCTGTTTGGCGAATATCATGACTTCCCACAGTATTGCCACACATTCTCGCTATCTGGTGGATACTACAACTCCCCGTAGTATCACCACACCCCTTTTCATTAACTCATTGAACTGCAGCTCTTCGCAGTCTCACCATACGAAATCTTACTAGTTTACAATCTTATCCTCATATCGACACCACGCTGCGATCATTACTCATGCTCTGCGAACTATCCATAGATAGGTGCACGCACCAACCCAGATTATGCACCACGATAACTTGACGAAAATTGCCATAACAAAACACCTTTCCTTTCTGCAATCCATTGTTTTAGATTATCCACTTGCTATCTCAACTCGCGACCCTAAAATTATCCAAGACATTAAATTCAGATACCTCGATACACCACCCTAGAACCTCACGATGTCTCGCCTCAGCCACTGATCTTCCTGATATACAACCCGAAATTAGGAATATTTCAAATTCTCACTTTGAAATATGGAGGGATCGTCAACGACCTAGAACATATTGATGATAATCCGAAACTTCTTCATATTTTGCTGATACCCATGCCAGAATACTCATAATGACTCTAAAATTGGTTGACTAATCAACTACTTCCCTTCCCAAACTACATAGCACCTCAACAATGAACCATCATTCCTCAACCAACGAACTACCGTACGAGCCAACCACCTTGATTTCATCATTATAACCTCAAAGAATTCCTATCCACCATAAGGACTCCGAGCAACGGTCACTTGCCGTGGAGCCATTCATCCTTTAGCTAACATATTCCTTATGCATTTTCTTGCTCTGTACCTCACTTCAAACACCAATAACCTTGATCACATGAATCCACATCGCAGGTCTCTATATCCAGATCTCTAACCAATCTCGAACGGATCTCTGATCATCTCAACCAAATACCTAGTCCTCCCCAACTTATGGTTTAAACCATCACCAATTGGTGCACCAACACTCTATCCCTCGGACTGTCTCCACCAGCAATGTCACACCCAATCCCGCAAGGTGCTACACAATGCTCGATGATCTCCACGACAGAGATCAAACAACTCCAAATACCAAATCTCATATGAAATCCTCGGAACCTACCATCATGACCGCCTCTAGTCATTTAGAATATCACATCCTACCCTCACCGGACCTCCCAAATGTCCAGTATTAACCCTGACTCCCAATCTGGAAATAATGAACTATCATACTCCTCATCTTCGCCTCCTCATCCAACACTCTGACACATCCCTTATCATAAGATCAAAAACCACATTTCCACTCTCTATACACATCAAAGACAATAAGATTCACCACCTTGATATACTCCTCTTGACCGTCCAATGCTGCAGCTAACACATGCGCTACTATACTCCAATAGGGAGTATCTTGGTCCTTGACCATCTCAGTCCCCACTTACAACCTGCTCAAGCTATATCATTCCCTAGCGACAGACCTACTTCCAGTTACTCTGATTAAAGATCACCATCAGTGTGATCCCACAAGGCTCACACCCAACTCAGAAACTGAAATCTCAACACATTATCACGTCTCCCTCTAGAAACGAAAATAGCAGCACTTGGGTCACAGAAGGTGACATCTCTACTATCGGTCGGTTACCCAGCTCAGACTGTATTCTTTCATAACTCACCGACCCTACTCATCTCTGAGTCCTGCGACTCTATTGGCATATCACCAACAATCCCTTGGAGATAACTCGATTTCCGTATCAAGCGATGCTCCACTAAAACTCGTTCATCCTGGCCTTCTGGTTCATATTCTATCTCATCTGATCATAGATTAACCCAAAAACGACAAGATAACTGGAAAAAGCACAAACACTATCTACTACGAACCATGGTACTCAAACCATGACATCACCTCTCGCTCTGTTGCCGATCATGGTACCCAAACCATGACATCACCTCTCGATCTGCTATTGATCATGGTACTCAAACCATGAAATCACCTCTCAATCTGCTACTGATCATGGTACTCGAACCATGACATCACCTCTCGATCTGCTACTGATCATGGTACTCGAACCATGACATCACCTTTCGATCTACTACTGATCATGGTACTCGAACCATGACACCGCCTGTCAATCTGCTATTGATCATGGTACTCGAACCATGACATCACCTCACGTTCTGCTACTCAGAATGTCTGGAATACTTCCTACATCGAGTATGGTTCCTCTGCTTTTAGTAATACGGGCCCATACTACTTGCCACATCTACCCATAGTCTCTACATAGACCATCCCAGATTCCATGAGTAGCCGCACAACCCTCTCAATCACAATCCCCATACACGTACTCGCTTCCTAGCGAAATGCTCTACTCTGCTAGCGTACTCATGTGACTGAGGCCACTTCCTAGGCTCTTCCTAGGTTCTCACAATTCTCCGCCACCAGTTGCTGAGAAACTCCCTATGATGCCAGTCATCTACCTCCTGAATATCGTCACATCCACTTGGTAGCTGACTCCCATCATCGGGAGTTCTACAAAGCTCGAAGCAAGCAACATTTGGGCGTTGAATAAACACATATAATCCACTCTAGGTGATAACTCCCTAGCTCTAATCATACTCCAATGATATCATTGAACTCTTCAACTCTACCCCCGCGTGTATCTAGCTACTCTCTCGGTAGGCTTCACAATTTATCATCTAGGTATCTCTCCAAGATTACTCCTCTACCCAATTCCCTCTCTACATAGGATTCCTACTGGATAATCTTACTCAACACGTACTCGAAATTGTGATCCTGAGAAGAAAACCTGAAACACATAACACATAACACGGTAAGCACGAAACTTAGTGAGTTCCCCAAAATACCACATATAACACATATTACCCACTTGAGGCTATAACTCTGTGGACCCTCTGGTCCTAACTTTGTGAACCTTTCGGTTCTAACTCTGTTAACTCGGGAACATACACAACATATATCACATAGAAATAATGCAGGGCATCATAATCACATAAATAGCATACAAGATACTCTGTCATATAACTCTAATTACCACTCTAGGTAAAGTATAGTGAGAAGACTCACCTCGGATGAACAACAACTCCAATAATCACTACTGCTACGCACCAGACTCTAACTCTATGCCAAACCCACAGCAAATCTCAATTAGGAGCTAAGTCTAACCTCTCACTTATTGGGTCTATAGATACACCACCTAACAGCCCATTAATGCCCTAAGCCCATTGGGCCCACCAAATCCCTATAATAAATGGGCCCTCACATGGCCCAATTCCCAACCAAAAAGGCAAGTCCAAACCAAAGGCCCAAAGCACATACATATACTTCTCTAGTCCAAGATTCGATTACACGATGTCCAAACTCCCGGCCCAACACCATACTTAGCCCAAAATCCCCCAAAAGAAGTTACGTGGGGCGTACCCCGTAGTACGCTTAGCGTACCCAAACACTCAAGAAACTAATCGGGGACCTCAACCCAGTACGCGGGGCATACTAGAATTACGCGGCGCGTACCGGAATTATGCGGCGCGTACCTTCAGACTCATTTAATCCATTTTCTGGGTCTTAACACGTTAAGAACTTAGCTCAACTCTTGGATCTGGACTTCCTAATATCTCTTACTCTATAAAGTTAACAACTTTAAGCCTTTGCATGGCTGATAAGGTCACAACACATAAAAACTCTTACTTTCTTAACGCAAAATGCTCATAACTCATGCATGGGTAGATTCACACGATCAAGGCCTTATTTTTATGGTTCTCCACCACTAGAAACACTTAAAAGGACAGGTTATTAAGCTATGTAGTGCATCAACTCATAAAGCCTCAAGCTTGGGACCAAAAACCCTAAAATGGACCCTAATATGCACAAAACAAAAAGAGAGGGAAAACTTGCAGCCTTATACCTTCAAATGGTGCTCTAGCCCCAAGAAAGCTCAGATCCACAACCTGTTCTTCAATTTCACCCCCTTCCATGCTCCTTCTTAACTCTCAAAATACCACAAGAACACAAACAAGCTCATCATGGACACCACAAGCTTCAAGAACGAATATTAGGGTTTAAGAGGGTTTAATAACTGAGGAAGGTGGCTAGAGATGAGACCATCTATTTCTTTTTATAGGGACACTTCACTTAATTAGGGTTTCCTTCTGTGCCTAGTACACCTAGCGTACCCCCTAGTACGCACAGCATACTAGGTGGCTTTTGCTTAAGAAACACATGCATCTGTATGCTAAGCGTACGCATATGTGCGCCCAGCGTACTTCGCTGCCAAAATCCTCACTTAGGGACTTGTCTTTCCATCTCTCTCAAAATTCCATAGCACCTTTTAAATGACTCGAATTCCAAAAATCCTCATACCTACGGAAAGGTAATGAGATACCCTACGTTTCTAGCAACTCGCCTCAACTCGAGACCTCCTAGCTCCCGACTCGTGGCCCATGAACCTTAATCATGGAAAATCCGAAACCGGATGTTGCGATTCTCCCCCACTTGAAATCGATTTTTCCCTCGAAATCACTCTATAACACCATACAAATTAGACCCTACTAGCCTAGAAGCACCACCGAAGGTCCTCAAACCAAACGACAATCACTTCCAAGGATACTCGACCCCACCAAGAAATCCTGACCTGAAAGGGGCAGACCTAACTGCCGCTACGGTACTCAATCCGAATCTTCTAAACTTGAAAAGTCTTGCGCTCTAATTCCTTTCCAGACTATCCTCAAACATTATCCTGTTAATCGCCCACCGACTAACCGACTCTAAGGACACCCTACCAACCCTAATTCCTTGATCAATCACAATCGCAACTCAAAAGGACGGAAGGGTCATAATCTCTCTCCCCCTCTAGAACCCACTACAAGGACAATCATCAGGATCCATTTGAGAGGATGAACCCCAAATTCCAATCTCGGACACAAGGAAAAGATCATGCTCGCCTGGGAATATTCTCTAACCCCTATAAACTCAATAGATGAACCTCAAGCTCACCCATCCCATAACCCAAAAAGGTTTCACTGATTCCCATCTTATAATAACTGTCTCAACTCTTAGCGAAGCACAAGTCATGTTGTTCGCTTTCCCTCAAGAGAATACTACAACTCTCTTGAAGATCGGATCACCAATGAAAATTTTCTATTACTTCTCAATAGTTTCATGCATGCCGCTGCAGCTCCCGAACCAAGGCCCTGACCTACTCAAATCTAAGACATCAGATGACAATAATACCCCTCACATGGATCCTACCTTCGATTCCATAATTTCATGTCGTCTATCCAACACACCACCAGGACTCCACACAACTTGAGAGTTTGGTCCAACCCGCAGTTGGAACCACTAGTCCCAATGAACAATTCAACTCATGGCTCGTGACCATAACCCATGCGTACTTCGCTAGTCCAATTCCCTCGGATTGCGAAGTCCACACCTTACTCAGAATATAATGATTCCCAGTTATTGAGGACACCCCTGTCTCTCCCCTGGTCCGACCATCAGGATCCTAAAAACTCATAAATTAGGGCTACTCAAGCCGAAGACTCTTCTGTGTCATGCCCTCGTCAAGAGTGCTTCATCGTAACAACCTCTCACTAACTAGTGCGCACTACAGCTCTCCCTAGCATCACGACCCCCTCCTCTTTCACTAGTGAGTACTACAGCTCCCCATAGCATCACAGCACCCTCCCTCTGACTAGTGAGTACTACGGCTCCCCGTAGCATCACACCACCCTCTCTCTGACTAGTAAGTACTACGGCTCCCGGTAGCATCACAACATCCTCTCTCTGACTAGTGAGTACTACGGATCCTTGTAGCATCACAACACCCTCTCTCAGACCGATGGGTACTACGGATCCTCATAGTAAAACAACACCCTCTCTGTTTGGCGAATATCATGACTTCCCACAGTATTGTCACACGTTCTCGCTATCTCGTGGATACTACAGCTCCCCGTAGTATCACCACACCCCTTTTTCATTAACTCATTGAACTGCAGCTTTTCGCAGTCTCACCCTACTAAATCTTACTACTTTACAATCTCATCCTCATATCGACGCCACGCTGCGATCATTACTCATGGTCTGGGAACCATCTATAGATAGGTGCACGCACCTACCCAGATTATGTACCACGATAACTTGACGAAAATCATCATAACAAAACACCTTTCCTTGCTGCAATACATTGTCTTAGATAATCCACTTGCCATCTCAACTCGCGACCGCAAAATTATCCAATACATTAAATTCGGATACCTCGATACACCACCCTAGAACCTCATGATGTCTCGCCTCATCCACTGATCTTCCTGATATACAACCCGAAATTCGGAATATTTCAAATTCTCACTTTGAAATATGGAGGGATCGTCAACGACCCAGAACATATTGACGGCAATCCAAAAGTTCTTCCTATTTTGTTCATACCCATGCCCGAATAGTCATAATGACTCTGAAATTGGTTGACTAATCAACTCCTGTGTCACACCCCGAACCCAAAAGCGGAAACATTCCGGGGTGGACACCACGTTGAGTATCAAATCCAATGCACATAGTAAGCAAAGTAAACAACCATTACATTACATATTGGAATTTACATATGTTCAAAAGTAAATTGTTACAAGTGTTATACATATGTATATATGAACAAAAGTAGAGATGAGTCTTCTGTGTACTCCGTCTTCGCCAAAAGGATCGTTGGGTACCTGTCTAATATGGACCTGAGAATACAAGCAGTTTGAAAATCAGCATAAAGCTGGTGAGTTCATAAGATGTTTTATTTCTGAAAATGTACAAGTTCCCTTTGGTTTTTTGAAAAGTTTTTTATCCAAGAAAATCCCATATTTTCTTATATGTAAAGTTTGATTAACTGTTTTATTACACGAATCTGGTTATGTACATGTGTTATCCCAGGAAAATCCTATATTTTCCTAAAATTAAAGTTTAGTTATTGAATCCCAATGTAATGTTTGATTATCTATCATACTTGTTATATTAGCTAGGTATTTTGATATCCTAAATGTGTTACACTTGAATGTACCTAGATGCGTGCCTTCGTATTCGTATTCCTATTCTTAATCATATTCATTTTCATATTTTATATTTGTATTCGTATTCAAATTTGTATTCCTATTCGTACTCGTATTCGCATTCGTATTGGTATTCCTAATCCTATTCCTAATCCTATTCGTATTCGCTTTCGTATTCGCATTCGTATTCGTATTCCTAGTCCTATTCGTATTCGTATTCGTATTCGTATTTGCATTTGTATTCGCATTCGTATTCGTATTCCTAGTTCTATTCCTAATCCTATTCGTATTCGTATTCGTATTCACATTTGTATTCGTATTGCTAGTTCTATTCCTAATCCTATTCGTATTCGTATTCATACTCGCATTCGTATTAGTTCTAATTGATGATTAGTATGAATTATTTGTAGATTATGAAATATAATTTAGATTGTAACACTTTATCAAGAAATCTATGATTAGTCTGAAAGCTAATTTCGTAATTCGAACTATTTGATTAACACAATTTTCGATATTAAAAACATACAAAATAAATACATTTGAACTGAAAATAATAAGTTTGAGTATCATATTTCGTTGTACTTTTGCTTGTATTCCCCCCTGAAAACATTTGAAAAACATTTGAAAAAGGGTAGGGGTATGAACTCACCAATCGCGGAATGTGTCGGTTTGGATGTTAAACGTCAGTTCAAGGCTTGAAAACGCACGCGGTTCCTATATAATGTGAAATGATATACAATGGTATCTAATTAAACTTTAAATCACTAATTAGATATGATCATACACTCCAAGACGCGAAACCACTTCGAATCAAGTGTTTGGAGTGACCCGGGTGACATCTAGGGACGTATAAGGTTTGGATACGAAGTTTACTCCTCAAGAGTAAACTCATAAGAGGTTTTACGGCTCTAATGACCCATTCCCCATGAGTTTACGGCTGTAAACTCATGGTGGGGTGTTCTATGGTGCTAAATGGCCTTATATGACTTGGGAAAATTAGCTAGGATGAAATCTAGGGCTTATGAATGGACTAAACTCACATATGCACCATTTAATGGAGTTTACGGCCTATGAAGATGTTCTTGGGAGGTTTACGGCCGTAAACATCCATGGGGGTAGTTTTGGCGTGATTTAAGGTCCTTAACTTGATTGTGGTTGCTTCTAGACTCATTTGTAAGGCTCATGGTGTGTTTAAGTGGCATCTTAACACATAAAAATGAGTTTAAGGTCTAAGGAGATGAGTTTACAGTTCAAGAATGTTCTTGGTTCATAAACTCAAGCTTTTCCCCTTTGTGTAAGTTTTGGAGCATTTCTTGAAGGGTTATAATGTTCTATACACTTATGGAAGCTTGTTGGAGGTGTTTAGGGGTAAACTAACACCTTAAAATGAGTTTACTCCCCATGAATAGGTGTTTACGGACCAACCATGTGCTTCGGCTGTAAACTCATGTTTATACTCCAATTGATGAGTTTAAAGTGTTCTAAGTACATGTAACTAGGTCTTTAAGTCATATCTAAGCTTCAAATGAGGTTTGGAAGGGTTTTATGGCACAAAACCCCCCTTTATATGGGTTCATGGCCTAGGGACATTCTAGGACCATAAACTCATGCTAATGGTCTTAATCCTCATATAAATCTCGAATTTGAAGGCCAAAGGTGTTAAACTAGGAGCTAGGATAGTTACCTTGATGATTTGAAGCTTGATTTGGATGTTTTTGGCTCAAAATCGGATTTTAGAGAGAAAGTAGAGAGAGAATGTAGAGAGTGAGTGGAAAAAGCTTCAAATATGGCTCTCTCAACTTTATATATGCTGAAAGTTTGGGACACGGTGGAATTTTACCCGATACTGTCGTCAAGTGAGGCTTTTGGTCGTACCCGATTTAATTATTTTTATAACTTGACGGAATACAACAATTATTTTTCAAATTAATAAACTGAAGCGTTTCCAGGGATTTCTAACGTATTTGGACAATTATTCATAATAACAAACTTAAAATAAATGACTTAATTTAGAAATGAACGGAAACAATTTAAGACGACGAATTTTTAATGACATATCGGGTTACGACGACGGAACGAACTTCGGGTTGTCACATCCTGCCCTTCCCAAAATGCATAGCAGCCCAACATTGAACCATCATTCCTCAACCAACGAACTACCCTACAAGCCAACCACCATGATTTCATCATTATAACCTGAAAGAATTGCTATCTACCACAAGGTCTTCGACCAACGGTCGCTTGCCGTGGAGCCATTCAGCCTTTACCAAACATATTCCTCATGCGTTTTCTCGCTCTGTAACTCACTTCAAACACCAATAACCCTGATCACATGAATTCACATTGCAGGTCTCTATATCCAGATCTCTAACCAATCTCAAACAAATCTCTGATCCTCTTAACCAAATACCCGATCCTCCCCCACTTAGGGTTTGAACCATCACCAATTGGTGCGATCCCACAAGGCTCACCCCCAACTCAGAAACTGAAATCTCAACACATTATCATGTCTCCCTCTGGAAACGGATATAACACCAATCGGGTCACCGAAGGTGACATCTCTACTATCTCCCGGTTACATAGCTCAGACCGTATTCTTTCATAATGCACTAACGCTACTTATCTCCGAGTCTTGCAACTCTATTGGCATATCACCAACAATCCCTCGGAGCTAACTTGATTTCCCTATCAAGGGATGCACCACTAAAACTCGTTCATCTTGGCCTTCTAGCCCATATTCTACCTCATCCGATTATAGATTAACCCAAACACGACAGGATAACTGGAAAAAGCACAAACACTATCTGCTACAAAGGATGGTACTCGAACCATGACATCACCTCTCGCTCTGCTTCCGATCATGGTACCCAAACCATGACATCACGTCTCGATCTGTTACTAATCATGGTACTTGAACCATGATATCACCTTTCGATCTGCTACTGATCATGGTACTCGAACCATGTCATCACCTCTCTATCTGCTACTGATCATGGTCCACGAACCATGATATCACCTCTCGATCTGCTACTAATCATGGTACTCGAACCATGACATCGCCTCTCGATCTGCTACTGATCATGGTACTCAAACCATGACATCACCTCTCGTTCTGCTACTCAGAATGTATGGAATACTCAGTGCGTCAAGTATGGGTCCTCTGCTTTCAGTAATACGGGCCCATACTACTTGCCACATCTACCCATAGTCTCTACACGGACCAACCCAGATTCCCTAAGCAGCCGTACAACCCTCTCAATCACCAATCCCCATACGCGTGCTCGCTTCCCAACAAAATACTCTACTCTGCTAGCATACTCATACGACTGAGGCCACTTCCTAGGCTCTTCCTAGGTTCTCAAACTTCTCCACCATCAGCTGCTGAGAAACTCCCTATGGTGCCAGTCATCTACCTCTTGAATATCGTCACATTCACTTGGTAGCTGACTCCCATCATCGGGAGTTCCACAAAGCACGAAGCAATCAACATTCAGACATTGAATACACACATATAATCCACTCTAGGTGATAACTCCCTAGCTCTACTCATACTCAAATGATATCTAGAATCCTCCTAACTCTTTCTCTGGTGTGTACAATCAACCCGGTGTGGTCCCGCAATCCTGAAAAGAAAAGCTGAAACACATAACACATAACACGATAAGCACGAAGCTTAGTGAGTTCCCCAAAATACCACATATAACACATATTAGCCACTCGAGGCTATAACTCTGTGAACCTTCCGATTCTAACTCTATAAACTCTAGAACATACACAACAAAAATCACATAGAAATAATGCAGTGCATCACAATCACATAAATAGCATACAAGATACTCTGTCATATAACTCTAATTAAAACTCTAGGTAAAGTATACTAAGAAGACTCACCTCAAATGAAGAACAACTCCTATAATCACTGCTGCTACGCACCAGACTCTAAATCTGTGCCAAACCCACAATAAATCTCAATTAGGAGCTTAGTCTGACCTCTCACTTATTGGGTCTAAAGATAGACCACCTAACAGCCCATTAATTCCCTAAGCCCATTGAGCCCACCAAATCCCTATAATAAATGGGCCCTCACATGGCCCAATTCCCAACCAAAAAGGCAAGTCCAAACCAAAGGCCCAAAGCACATACATACATTTCTCTAGTCAAAGATTCTATTACATGAGGTCCAAACTCCCAGCCCAACACTCAAGGCCCAACACTATGCTTAACCCACAATCCCCCAAAAGAAGTTACATCGGGTGTACCCCTGGTACGGTTAGCGTACCCAAACACTCAAGAAACTGATCGGGGACCTCAACCCAATACGCGGGGAGTACTAGAATTACGCGGTGCGTACCTTCAGACTCGTTTAATCCATTTTTTGGGTCTTAACCCGTTAAGACCTTAGTTTAATTCTTGGATCTGGACTTCCTAACATCTCTTACTCCATAAAGTTAACAACTTTAAGCCTTTTCATGGTTGATAAGGTCACAACACATAAAAACTCTTACTTTCTTAACCGAAAATGCTCAGGTAGATTCACACGATCAAGGCCTTATTTTTACGGTTCTCCGCCACTAGAAACACTTAAAAGGACAAGTTATTAAGCTCCGGAGTGCTTCAACTCATAAAGCCTTAAGCTTGGGAGCAAAAACCTTAAAATGGACCCTAATAGGCACAAAACAAAAAGAGAGGGAAAGCTTGGAGCTTTATACCTTGAAATGGTGCTCAAGCCCCAAGAAAGCTTAGATCCACAACCTGTTCTTCAACTTCACCCCCTTCCATGCTCCTTCTTAACTCTCAAAAGCCCACAAGAACACAAACAAGCTCATCATGGCCACCACAAGCTTCAAGAACGGATATTAGGATTGAGAGGGTTTAATAACTAAGGAAGGTGGCCAGTGATGAGACCGTCTCTTTCTTTTTATAGGGACACTTCACTTAATTTGGGTTTCCTTCTGTGCCTAGTACTCCTAACGTACCCCCTAGTATGCCCATCGTACTAGGTGGCTCGTGCTTAAGCAACACACGCATCCGTATGCTAAGCATACGCATATGTACGCCCAGCGTACTTCGCTGCCAAAATCCTCACTTAGGGACTTATCTTGCCAACTCTCGCAAACTTCCATAGCATCTTCGAAATGACTCGAATTCCAAAAATCCTCATACTATGGAAAGGTAATGAGATACCCTACGTTTCTAGCAACTCGCCTCAATCCGAGACCTCCTACCCCCCGACTCGTGGCCCATGAACCTTAATCATGGATAATCCGAAACCGAATGTTACAAACCAGTAAGCCACTTTGACTACACGGGCTAATACTCTAAAAGGGTTAATAAACCTAGGGCCTAGCTTGCTCCGCTTCCTGAAGCGAATAACACCCTTACAGTGTAATACCTTCAGAAGCACTAAATCCCCCACCTGTGACTCTCGCTCAGAGCGTCACCGATCCGCATAACTTTTAGGCGTCTTTGGGCCGTCTTCAATCTTGGACTAACCTACTGCATAAGCTCGGTCGTCTTAAGCACTATCTCCATGCTCCCCATCACTCTCTGTACGACCTCGCCCTAATAAATAGAAGTCCAACACCTCCTCCTGCACATAAGCTCAAACGGAGGCATGCCAATACTGGCATGGTGACTATTCTTATAAGAAAACTCATCCAACAGGAGATAGAAGTCCCAACACCCACCAAATTCAATGATACATGCACGCAACATATTATTACGCCCACAGATTCAGGCTATTCAATTTAGAGCCAGTAAGCATAAAAAATGACTTTTTATAGAGGATTATTTAGAGTAAATAATCTGAACCAAGTTATAGTAAATGTGAAATGGATTCCATGCATATAAAGAACACTGAAATATGACTTATAACGAAGAAGTTATGACTCGTTGAAGTTTTGCAACAAAATCGGCACGACGCTAATTATCGTAAAAAGTGAGTTTGCAATAACTTACTTTTTAACCTTAGAGATCCAAACAAAAGTTATAGTATACATTAAACTGAGAGTGTGGATATAGGGAATGTCCAAATCTAACTTTGTTAGACGAAGTTATGATTTTTATAAGATTTGGCATAGAAGTATGCAGTCCGGAAATCGAGTTTTAGATCGATCGATTTTTAGCAGACATAATCCAAACAAGAATTGAAGATCTCTTTAATAAGAGCTCAGTGATATACAAACTGAAGAAAACGAACACCAATTGACACACTTATGAATTTTTAACGAACTTTAACTGTCTAAGCCTATTAAAATATAACATTAAAAATAAAGTCAAAATTAGCCGACGGACTCTAAACAAAAGTTGTAGATCACATCTTTACATATGTGTGGATATAAAGAACGTAAAAATGGAGCTTGTAGGCAAAATATATGGAATTTAGAAGATAATTATTTTTTGGGTTAAGCTCTGAAGCTGACACGTGGCAAGATTTGGACCGTTGCTTCCTCCCCACACATTACCACTGGATGCTCACACACAACCATTTACACCATGCGTACCATATAGTACACCTAACATACTACAGTAAGCCCAACGTATAGGGTTATTACACCCCGTGTACGCCCAGACTCAAACCTATAATTAGAGGCATTTTTCTTCATTTCTCTTCACACCTTTTCCAACTCTTCTCTCCAAAACCCTCTTCCCTTTTCATTAGAAGTTGCTAAGTGTTAGAGGTGAGTCCCGAAGTGCTAGAAGGCTTTGAGAAGAAGAGCTTTTGACTCAGAACTTCTTCCCGTGTAGAGCCCCGGCTCCTCACTATACCCCCTTGTAAGTGAGTTATGCTTACCCTACTTTAAGTATAACATATGTATAAGTTCATTATCATTATTATGAACCTATAAATAAGATTTATTAGTGATACCAAATCGTTATATTGATTGATCTAATTATAGGCACGATGTCTAGGCTGTGATTTAGTGAGGTGTTTAAAGTAGGCTTTCCAAACAGTATACTTCGTATACCAAACAAACCTTACCACCGTTATGATCCTACCTGGTTGTTCCTTACTTCATAGATCATGAAAGTAGACTTTGAGTTAATGATAATTCAAGACTAATAACTAGTCGAAATAAATATTAGACTAAAATTTAGCAATAATAATGCTAGGTTTCATCGAAGGAAAAGACGACTGTTAGAAGCAAAGCACTGCCTGAATTTTGAGTCATCACTTTAAAAAGTGAGTGAATAGTTACTTTAATTTTATACATAGATATGACGTATTAATACATGTTATATGTGCTTATTATCCGTGTTCCTGATATATATGCTAGATGAATGATTTACACGTGTTTTATGTGATTTAAAAAGTATATGTATTTTTATACCTATAAATATATTTGGTAAATATGGGTAAATGAAAGATGAGAAATGAAAGATGATATAGATGATGAGAGCTGAAAGATGATGAGAAGCCTTGACCTTAACGATGGTCCAGTTATCTAGCATAGTATAGGTGACAACCACAAACTATTTCAGATAGTCCAGTGGAACACTAGCAAGCTCGTAACCTATAGGTGTTGTGAATGCTGTGTTCACCAGATATACTCTTAAAACCCTAGTAGCTATGGACTTAGTGCCTTACAAATGAATGTTGGCAGCTATGGATTTAGTGCCCTGTAGATGGAGATTGGCAGCTATCGAATTATTGCCTAACAGATAACATCTAATACTATGGACTTAGTGCCTGTTGGATAAACCATGATAGCGATGGACTTTGTGCCTATTCCTTAGGATAATCCTTAAGAATGAATGAATGAATAATATATGATTCTTAGGGTAAATCCTTCAGAATAAAGAAGATAATGGGGATGGGAAGTTGGGTTAGTTGTTTGATGATTAAACATAATAATTACATTATTGTGGGTTGAAAACCCTAAATACTCACCAGGTTTTCCAACCTGCCCACTCAGTTTATCTGTATCACAAGTGTCAATACGAAGCTACATTACATTGAGATACTAATAGATATGTAAATTATTAGTATAAATGAATGAAAGGTTTGTTTATGCTTGTGTTTTTGTATTAACGATGACATCCCATGATTTTAATATAAAAAATACATTTCTTCGGAAATGCTTTAATAATATCTTTATCATGTTTTCTTTGAACAAATTCCGTAATAGTACTACTTTTCAAAAAGGATACTCTGATTTTTAAATAAGCACAAATAAAATTTTTAAAATGACTGTGAATTTGTAGATGTCACAGCTGGTATCAGATCATTAGTTTATGTGAACTAGGAATTTGTAGGAAATTTCTAGACTTAAACTTAGAATGGTAAACAAAGATTGTGAGATGAATGTCTGCTATATTTAGGATGTATGCCTGAATAGACACGAGCACTAGCTTAATTAGTGGGGGTGCCTAAATTGCTTTTATGTGCTAAATGATTTATGCTATAATATTTCTTATATGATTTATTATGTTATTGTTTGATCAGATCGATGATCTGTTTCCAATCAGATCTAGAAACTTTATGTGTCCAGATTTCTAAACATTTAATTACGATATTAAGAATGACATGTAACTTTTCAAAATGATAAGGAGATTTATACGTCTATCATAAATAAAGCTTTCCCTATCTTAAATGTCTCACTGCACACCTAACGTCTGATTTGGTGTATAGCTCGACATGGTGAAAACTCGAAGCAGATTGGAAAACAGTGACCACAATGTAGCCTGAGCCACGAGTGATGAACATGCACCAAAGGTAGCAGCTACACTCGAGCCAATCATGAGGGCATGAGACCAATAAATGATTCTTGCTATGATGGACAAACAAAAGGAGGATATGAGGCAAATATTGCTTAATAGGGATGAACCTACTATACCTATTGTACAACATGAACTGAACATTGAGCAATCAGATGAAAAAAAAAAAACTATAGTCAGACTGTAAGTCAAGTTGAGCCAAGTATGGTTATAAGAAACCAACACAATAAAGGAAATGACAGACGTGGACGTAAGTACAAGGATTTCATGGAATCCAAGCCACAGAGTCTTTCTGGAAGTCGAACGCCGGTGGAAGTCATAGATTGGATCTCCGAGATGGAGATGATGTTCGAAAGTTGTGACTGCAGCAACAAACCAAAGATCGCTCATGCAGTTACACAGTTAAATACTAAAGAATTAAGCTAGTGGAAGATACTAGTTGATACCATGCCTAAGGGAGAAGATGTCTTGGGAAGACTTTATGGTGCAACTGAAAACGTAGTACTATTCTGAGCATGATGTTCTAGAGATCAACAATGAGTTCATGAATCTGAAGAAGGGAAGGATGAGTGTCACCGAGTATACTGCAAGTTTTATGGAGAAAATGAACTTGTTTCTTATTTGGTTCCAAATGAACTCTCCAAGGTCAACAAGTTTGCGAATGGATTAATGGCAGACTTTGGCGCAATGGTCAAACAAGCAACTACCTTGAAAGCTGCCACCTGGGCAGCTAAGAATATAGAGACCCAGATAATAGAAAAGCGTGTGGGAAGTGCAAAAAGATAAGGTAGGAGAAAATAGGAATCTTGAAGGATCCTCAAGATCCGATAAGAAAGGAAGATTCTCGAAGTCCAACCTTGATGACCAAAATTATGGAGGCAAGTGGTGTGGGAAGTGCAAAAAGAAGCACTATGAGAGATGCTACGAAGAAGTTACTTGTTATACGTGTGGGAGGATCGATCACTATTCCAAGGATTATTGTATGACTAATGATAAAGTATGTTATGGATGTGGAGACAAGGGGCATATGTTATAAGATTTCCCAAAGAAAACGAAGCAGTAAGGCTAAATGCACCACAAAGGCCAAATGTAAGAGGATTCCAAATGATCCTTAATGAAGCAGGTGAAAATGCAAGGGATTAAGAGGAATGATCTTTAAAGTATCTATATAAATGGTATCATGTGGTGTACCCTAATATAATAGGAATAGTGTAAGGTGGACTTTAATATCTATGTAACTATTTCAAGAAATAATATAAACCTTAGTTATGTTATCCGATGTGTTAAATGACTATCTGAAATTCTTATATGGTGACTTGAAGAACTGCGAGACAATACTTGGGAGGAGTATGAGCAGGTGTGAAAGGTAGTAGAGGCCTATACTACCGGAAGCACATGACTTACACTTAGATAAGAGAAAGTTAGAAGGTTACCAAGGTGCTAGTAATTGATACTTTTTGGTTCATGTCTATCGCTACCATCATTCCGGTAATGACTAAGAAAATGATTATTAATCTGATTACAGTGGTCATATCAAATCGAGTCCGACTAAGATAAGTATGTTATGTGGTTTAGAGAACCAAGTTCAATGTAGCATATGACTTAGTCCAGAAGATTGAAGTGAAAGATAATCGAAGCGATCAATAGAAGTATTGCAATCACCCTGAAAACAAGATACTTGTACTTAGAAATGCTACATGGTAGAATGTGATTATATGACATTAGAACATGAAGGAAGGTATATTCCATTATGGAATCCAAGTAAAAAATACATGAGCCTAAACATTGCACCGTACAATGCGAGATCTTTATGACATTAACCATCGTTCTATTACGATAATCGAAGTAAACAAATTCTATTAAGATAAGTTTGTTTAAGAAAGATTAGGAGTCTCCAATAGTGATTTAGTTTGTAACACAAAAGTTACAATTAAAAGTTCAAGATAGTATGAAGAACGGGTGAAAGATTGAGCAACGCCATCAGTTAAGAAGTTCACGAGTTTGATAATCATTTGTAAGGACATAGGAGTTATAGTTATTAACTAGGATGAAGAAATAACGTATGGAGTCATTATACAAGACCTGTCTCATTGATGATTCCGGGAAATAATCATCCTAAGGGGGAGATAATTGTAATGCTTGTAGATTTGGGCTATTCAATTTAGAGTGAATAAGTATAAAAAAAATGAAGTTTTGATAAAATATTATTTAGAGTAAATAATCTTAACCAAATTATAGTATATATCACAAGGATTATGTGCATATAAAGAACGCTAAAATCTGACCCGTCGAAATCTACAGGTTGTGTATCATCCTAACTACCAGGATGCAGACTCAACCAACAATAACATGATAAACGTAACTGAATCTCAATACAATAAAGGGCCGGCCTTGGTGCCTTAGACCCTGTTGATATAGTGAGGATAACTCACCTCGAAACTGACGGCTGAAAAGATAAGATCCCGCTGCTCCGAACTCTGACACAACTCCTTCACTGAACATCAAACAATAACCCAATAAATACCCATAATTACCAAAATACCCCTGGGAGACAACTGGTCAACCCTGGACAAGTCAAAGTCAACTCCTGACAGACCCTACTCGCCGAGTCAACCCGATGACTCGCCGAGTTCTTATGCTCAGAACTTCCCTCACTTAGCGACCCAACTCGCCGAGTCACCCCAGGACTCGCCGAGTGCAACAACTCTGAGTCCACTCGCACCCAACTCACCGAGTCGTCCCTCGACTCACCGATTCATCGACTCAACCAGAAATATTGGGACTTCCTCGACAAGACTCGCCGAGTCCAACTGGACTCGTCGAGTCCAAGGCCATCTTCAACCTACTCGCCGAGTTGTTCTTCCAACTCGTCGAGTTCAAGGCCATCTTCAACCTACTCGCCGAGTTGTTCTTCCAACTCGTCGAGTTCAAGGCCATCTTCAAGCAACTCGTCGAGTCCACCCATGTGACTCGCCGAGTTCCACCGGTCTGAATCCATACAGAAGCATCTCAGGCCATGCAATTGATCCAAAACATAGATCCAACCTCCTACAATCCATCCATCACGTAAAGTGGCAAACTTTACGTGAATCTAACGAGATCTAAGCCATTTTCACCCTAAAAACCAAGGTTTGGGACATGACAGCTTCATTCATAGCACAAAGGTTGGGACTTTAATGCACTCAGAGACTTCTCCACTTCAGATCTGAGGTAGCAACCTCAGATCCATCCTCCAACACCAAAATGTCACACAACCAAGCATCCCACACAACCCCAAATGAAGAAACTAGGAATGCACAGCTTAAGGACGAAGATATTACCTCCAAAAGATGCCTCAATAACAGCTAAACACGAATCCAATCAAAGCCCTTTGATCCAAACCACTTCTCCTTCAAGATTTCTCCAAGCAACACCTCTCCAAGCTCCAATTTGCTCCACCAATGCTCTTCTCCACGAGATTAGGGTTTCTGGAACTCAAGGGGGGAATAAGAGAGGCTGTGGAGGGGTATAATGTTCTTTATATAGGGCTCAACCCCGGAAATTAGGGTTTTCTTCATACAGCACCTACTCGCCGAGTCCACCTTTGGGACTCGCCGAGTAGGCGACTAGCCACGCGACCCAACTGCGACCTGACTCGCCGAGTCCATCCATGGACTCGCCGAGTCACCCCTCTAAAACTTACACTTTCAGCCCTTCAACTCTACTCTTGCGATCTTGGGATGTTACAACTCTCCCCCACTTAAATTAGGCTTCGCCCTCGAAGCCTTCGGCATCTCGTCTTCAATTTACTTCCCACTATGCGCCACTTGACCTTGACCGCACCAAGCCCCTCAAAGTACAACCATTGAACCAGAAGTTCACTTTCTCCTTCCATACGGTGTTCCCACCACCTACTCAAACCGGCACCCACTGTACCCTCCGATAACCACACTCAACAACCGAGAATTACCCATGATGCCTTACTGCTCCAATTCTCATCTTCCACTTGACTCACATGGCTATAGAGCCACGAACCCCCGGATTCCCGATCCGAATCCCACTCTACCCTTACCATGACGACCGAAAGACCCATTCTTCCATTTCGGAGAAACTCCCCCGAGTTCTCCTATCGCAATCACACATATATGCCGATCTAGCTCTAGCACCCTCAGGTGCAGATAACCTGACATACAGACGATATCCTCATCATCCTCCCAGGATAAACCACTGATACATACCCAGAACCCTGATCATGATCTCACTGAGAGTCCAAGACTCTTGCTCTGCATCCCTTCCGAACTCCTCTCCCTGACTCCACGTTGCGATATTCCCTCTGCGCCCAAAGCAACATATCGAGTCGAATAAGCTTATATTCCGCCACCGCACACACTACTCAAAGACCATCGACGGACCATAGTGATCGCAACTCCACATTGCCGCTTTCACTTCCGTGAATTCGCTCTCCCTTACCGGAGTTTCATTCCTCCCTCTTCCCTTGCCAAGGAAACCACTCGTCTGCCCGCTCACCATGACAGGCACCCTGGTGCTCATCCTACGCCACATTACCTCCTTACAGCGCACTCAACATCCATGCATTACCGCTACTCTGCCTCTCATCACAAGGACTCTCAAGCCCATGCACTACCTTTACCGCTCAAGATCGCTAGCTGGGGCCAGACCTCCCAATGTAATCCCATTGCGACATACGCAACCCATAACCTTTAACCGATCTAACAATACCCGCAGAGTCTTCAGCATGACTGGACTGCCTCCCCGGGCCTTCAGCCAAACTGGACCACTCTCAGAACCTTCAGCCAACCTGACTGGACCGTCCTCCGAGCCTTCGGCCTGACTGGTACGCCTACCGGCCTTCAGTCTATCCGGACCGCTCCACAATCAATCATCATTCCTAACTATCTCTTCGGGAAATCCTCCCGTGCATACCGTTCTAGCCCTCTAGGGGTTCCGAACTCTACCTCCATCTTACATACTCGATCCCGGCCTGCCCCCATGCCTTCCTCAATCAACTGCTCTAGGTCTGTATTTCGCCCCGCACGCCTATTGCTCACCCATACGAGCCTGCTCTCATCTGATAGAAATACCGCCGAATTCCCAAGCGGCTAAACAACCTTCCACGCCCAATGATCATCCGGAGAATTTCCAATTCTCCCCCACTTAAGACACTGACAGAAAATCACCGGCCGCCATCACCGATCTCCCAAAGCACCTCGCAGGAATCAACACATGCACTCCAGTGCGTTTCACCAGTACCGACAGCTTTCATACAAATCATGCTCCCACGCTGTACAACCCGCTCGAAAGCGACTCAATCTTCATCTTTCCATTCCTCAGATTGCAGAAGCCAACTAGCCTCCAAACTAACGCCGCATCCGCCACCAATCTTCACGAAGATAATCAATGATGGCTCGAAGTACAATCCCATAACCATAACGATCCCTCAAGGAACACACGATACTAAAACAAAATCTTGATCACAACTCGCCAATCCCTCAAGGAACAACGAATACCACAAGAAACCCGAAACGCAATTTCCATAGCCAACCAACGAAACTAGCAGATAACAATACTCCACAACAATCATAAATAAACAAAACATCAGAAAGAAACATACCCACAGCAGCAAGCTGAAAAACACAACCCTAAGCCCTTGGGGGCTCCGCCCCACCCTGACCTCCACCTGTGATCCTCAACGTAGCCGGTGCTGGAGCTTGCACCGATCCTGCGGCAATCTGTGGACAGTTGACCTTCAAATGTCCAACCTGATGACAATGATAGCATATCCTCAAATCCCGAACCGGCACCGACTGCCGACAATCCCTCGCATAGTGTCCCTCCTTCCCGCACTTGCGGCATGCTCCACCGGACCGACAAACCCCGGCATGACCCCTTCCACACTTACCACTGACGTGGCCACCCTGATCTCCCATCCTGAAATCGACGGTCTTAGACCGTTTCGTCGCCGGCTGCGACTGAACCGGAGCTTGCCTCAGCTCACGCATCTGTAACTCAATCTCTAACTCACGCCGCATGGCGGCCTCCTGCAACTCTAGCAAAGTCTCGCACCTCTGCGCAGACACAAACTGTCTGATATCCCTCTTTAGCATGCTCAGATATCGGGACATCTGGGCCTGCTCCGAAGCGAACTCAGGGCAAAACATCGCCCGCTCAGTAAACATCCTGGTGATTTCCGTCACCGATTCCGAATCCTGTTTCAACTCCAAGAACTCCTGAGCCAACCTCTCCCTCTCGACCTGTGGAACATAACGAGTACTGAACATCTCCCTGAACCGATCCCATGAAATCGCAGCCCTCTGCGCATCCGAGTACGATCCCGTGGTCAATCTCCACCAATCCTTTGCTCCGAGCCTCAACAGGTTCAAAGCACACCTCACCCTCTGATCAGCAGGGCATGAACACGTGAAGAAACATCCCTCCACATCTGATAACCACCTCATAGCAACGATCGGATCCTGAACTCCATCAAAAGTGGGAGGCTTCGTATTATCGAAGTCCCGATACTGAAAACCTCTACTGGCTCCTCCCCCTGCCGCCGCTACTGCTGCGGTAGCCGCCGCGGCAGCCGTCTCCGTGAGAGCCGCATAACGCTCATCAAAATACTCCACCATGGCGGTCTTGATCGACCCAAACAACTCTGGCAGCTCAGCCCGAATCAATGCGGCAACCTCATCATGCAGAATCTCGCGAATCCTCGCATCCAACTCGTGCGTGCTCATCTGACTGACAACCTCTGGCTGTGCAGACCCACTTGGAGCTCCCTCTCCTGCTCCTGATCCTGACCCGGATCCACTCCCAGCATGCCCTGGAATCTCCATACTGAAAATAAAACACTAATCTCAGACATATTCCACTATTCCGGGAACCAGCTCTCATCCCAACCCTAGAGGTCATGATTTCCCTGATACGCGTATGAGTCCGTGCTTTCAGTAGTACGGGCCCATACTACCTTCCACACCAACCCATATTTGTATGAAGTACTCCCACAACACCCTAGCGACACACATAACAACGCTCTATCCTCACCACTAGAGGAACACTAGAAATCTCCCACAGGGAACCCTAGGCTAGCAGGCATCATAAATCAGGCAACTCATCAATAAATCCTGAAGATCCCTATCCTAACTCTAGCATGCTGTTCTATCAAAGCTCAATAAAACAATTGCCATGTATGATATTTTGGGGTTACTTACTGGCTCCGGCTGATCGTACCTCCGCGTCCTCCTTTACTTGTTTTGAAAACCATTTTAATTTCTCTTTTTGAAAACTCTCCTCGATTTGAGACTGGAGTCACACAAGTGTTCCTCCAATTCACTCAAACCAAGGCTCTGATACCAACTTGTAACGTCTGGAAAACACAACCAATTTAAAAATTTTCAAAGCAACCCGATTTTCATTAAAATGTTCACAAAAAGGTTTTCAATACAATTCATTTAAGTATTCCCAGAATCACGTTGTTACAAATTCATGAGGAACGGTACGATCGCGCCTTCGCCTTGCCACAGTCTCCTGAAGAACCTGAAAAACATTAAACCACAACTGTGAGCCCGAAAGCCTAGTGAGATACCCCCAAAATACCAACCACGCATATGCCTTTCCAGGCCGTGACCTTCCGGTCCAAAACATATAAAGCATACATGACAAAACAGATCATAGAACAATCATGCATATCGGGTCTACCGTGACTGGTCCGCCGTATCAGGCCTTCAGTCCGTCGGATCCATCCTCCGGGTCTAGTCATGTCCTCCGAGTCTACAGTGGGGTTGGTCCGCCCGCATTGGGCCTTCAACCCACTTGGTCCACTCTCTGAGTCTACAGTGGGGTTGGTCCGCCCGCATTGGGCCTTCAACCCACCTGGTCCACTCTATGAGTCTACAGTGTGACTGGTCCGCCCGCATCGGGCCTTCAGTCGGCCTGGTCCACTCTCCGAGCCTCGACACGTCTGGTCCGCCCTCGTGGGGCCTACAGCCTATCCGGACCGCTCGCTGGGCCTTCGGAACAACCGGTCCGCCCTGGGTATCTTGGCCTACAGCACAAAGCAGGACCCGCCTCAACCCATCTCTAGTCCAAACAACCATGTGCACAAAACATACAGTCATATAACAGTCATAATCAACAAACCGAGTAAACAGATCACATAGCATATCATTACTCTAACCGGGCTACCGACCTACCCGTTCACTAGCATAGCATTACTCTGCATATCGAGAACTGACCTTAACAAGGTCCCCTAGCATGTATCATCCTAACTACCAGGATGCAGACTCAACCAACAATAACATGATAAACGTAACTGAATCTCAATACAATAAAGGGCCGGCCTTGGTGCCTTAGACCCTGTTGATATAGTGAGGATAACTCACCTCGAAACTGACGGCTGAAAAGATAAGATCCCGCTGCTCCGAACTCTGACACAACTCCTTCACTGAACATCAAACAATAACCCAATAAATACCCATAATTACCAAAATACCCCTGGGAGACAACTGGTCAACCCTGGACAAGTCAAAGTCAACTCCTGACAGACCCTACTCGCCGAGTCAACCCGATGACTCGCCGAGTTCTTATGCTCAGAACTTCCCTCACTTAGCGACCCAACTCGCCGAGTCAGCCCAGGACTCGCCGAGTGCAACAACTCTGAGTCCACTCGCACCCAACTCACCGAGTCGTCCCTCGACTCACCGATTCATCGACTCAACCAGAAATATTGGGACTTCCTCGACAAGACTCGCCGAGTCCAACTGGACTCGTCGAGTCCAAGGCCATCTTCAACCTACTCGCCGAGTTGTTCTTCCAACTTGTCGAGTTCAAGGCCATCTTCAACCTACTCGCCGAGTTGTTCTTCCAACTCGTCGAGTTCAAGGCCATCTTCAAGCAACTCGTCGAGTCCACCCATGTGACTCGCCGAGTTCCACCGGTCTGAATCCATACAGAAGCATCTCAGGCCATGCAATTGATCCAAAACATAGATCCAACCTCCTACAATCCATCCATCACGTAAAGTGGCAAACTTTACGTGAATCTAACGAGATCTAAGCCATTTTCACCCTAAAAACCAAGGTTTGGGACATGACAGCTTCATTCATAGCACAAAGGTTGGGACTTTAATGCACTCAGAGACTTCTCCACTTCAGATCTGAGGTAGCAACCTCAGATCCATCCTCCAACACCAAAATGTCACACAACCAAGCATCCCACACAACCCCAAATGAAGAAACTAGGAATGCACAGCTTAAGGACGAAGATATTACCTCCAAAAGATGCCTCAATAACAGCTAAACACGAATCCAATCAAAGCCCTTTGATCCAAACCACTTCTCCTTCAAGATTTCTCCAAGCAACACCTCTCCAAGCTCCAATTTGCTCCACCAATGCTCTTCTCCACGAGATTAGGGTTTCTGGAACTCAAGGGGGGAATAAGAGAGGCTGTGGAGGGGTATAATGTTCTTTATATAGGGCTCAACCCCGGAAATTAGGGTTTTCTTCATACAGCACCTACTCGCTGAGTCCACCTTTGGGACTCGCCGAGTAGGCCACTAGCCACGCGACCCAACTGCGACCTGACTCGCCGAGTCCATCCATGGACTCGCCGAGTCACCCCTCTAAAACTTACACTTTCAGCCCTTCAACTCTACTCTTGCGATCTTGGGATGTTACAGAGGTTCTGAAATCTCCCTTAGATATCATGAGTTTCTTGGGTTTGTTAGGGTACTATCGGATATTCATTCAGGATTTCTCCAAGATTGCGATACCCCTCACTCGTATGATGAGGAAGTGTTGGATTTCTAATGGGGCCCTGAGCAGCAATCGACATTTGAGACTCTTCGGCAACGGTTATGTGATGCCCTGGCATTGACCCTCCCAGAGGAAGTTGAGGACTTTATGGTATTCTATGATGCATCCATCGCCAGTTTGGGGGAAATCCTCATGTAGAGAGGGCGGGTGATTGCATATGCTTCTTAGCAGCTGAAGCCGCATGAGATGCGATATCCCAATCATGACTTGGAGTTAGGGGTAGTGGTTTTGCCCTCAAGATTTCGAGGCACAAATATTATGTGGTCCCTTGTACTATCTACACGGATCACAAGAGTTTGAGGCATATTATGGATCATCTGAACCTGAACATGAGGTAGCACAGGTGGTTGGATGTAGTGAAGGGTTCAAACTGCAAGATCCTTTATCATCCGAGTAAAGAAATTTTGGTTGAGGATGCTTTGTGCCGCAAGTCGGCTGGAGTTCGAAATGAGAACAGGAAGAATAAGAGGATCAGAGGTGAGATTGATAGAATCCGAGTAAAGAAATTATGGTCTCTATTGTGCTCTCCATTTGCTTCGTGCATTCCAATCGCATAGAATACGAGACACGATAGACGTTAAAATAAATTATTCTACCTCAAACCACAACCAAACGAGGAATAGGAAGAAAGGCTAAATCAGGCATTCTAATGCTATAAAATTCAAACTATCTACAATTATACAATATAGACCAAGAAAATAGTAATGACAGATTCGATCTTAAAGAATGGACTCTAAGGCTAAAGGCATCACAAATCAGGCAACATTATCACACCATTCCTACATGATCCTTAGCCTACCACTAACTAGCATACAATTCTATTAGCTCACAAAATATCATCTCTATACTTATAATAATATATATTGAGGTATTTTGGGAAACTACAACTCGAGCTTTAGTTGATTGTACACACCGCTTCACTGGGTTTATCTCCTGTAAAAATATTCATTTATTTGAAAAGTTTTATATGAAACTCTTCATATCCATAGTTTGAGTTTGGAATTACCCTAGAGTTCATCCAAATCCCTTAAATCAAGGCTCTAATACCAAACTGTAACACTTCAAATTTTAAGCCAAATTATTTTCATTTTTAAATTACCAAAATATTGGTCATAAACCAACTCATCTAAAACATAAGTTTCAATTTCAAATCATCATCAAAAAATATTGGAGTATCATAGATTGACCCAATAGCAAATCTCCCAACGAGTGTGTAGAATAAGACCTTCATTTTCCCGCGATCCTTAGAAGTACCTGAGACACATATATTAACAACTATAAGAACGAAGCTTAGTGATTTCCCTAAGATACCGCATACAACACATCATAAATAAATAAATATGGGTTATCAGCAACCCTGGGGACTATCAGCAGTCCCGGTGGGCAACAACATGTCGTATGGGTTAACAGCAACCCTGGAGACTATCCGCAGTCTCAGTCACACATAAACAAAATAATACAAAATAACATTTAGACGGAAGTAAGACATACGAGGAAATATTGGTGGTCAAGGGATTCCAACACTATGCTAATTTTAATTCTCTAGTTGTAAAGACAACTATAATCAAATCAATCCTTAAAATAGTAGCCTATAATGATCTCCATATACAGTGGCTATATATCAATAAAACCTTTCTCCATTATGACATGGAAGAAGACATGTACAAGACACAACCAAAGGATTTTCCTATAGTTGGTAAGAAAAATCAGGTGTGTAACAAATTTATGATTTTTGGTTGGTTTTAAAAGTTTGCATTTTTCATGATTTTTATGGATGTTACAAGTTGGTATCAGAGCCTTGGTTTGAGTGAATTGGATCAACACCCATCTAAGTCCATTCTCAGACTAAGGAAAAAGATTTCTAAAAAATGAAAAAAGGATTGTCAAAGTGTTTTCAAAAAACGATGAGATGTGTATGATCAATCGGAGCCAGTAATTAGACCCTAAATTACCACATAGTTATTTGATATGATGATATGTTAGAACAACATGAAAGTGTTTTCAAAAAAGATGTGATGTGATGTGAATCCATTCATAAATTTTCATGATAGAATTGCATGATCATATGATGCCTAATAGCCTAGGTTTCTTCTTCATATGAAATTGACATCATTTATGTAGTTGCTTAGTTTATGCATCATGGTTATACATAACTAAAATTCTATAGTCTGAGAATGTTTGTTTTGGCCTTATTTCATGTTCTTTTCTAATGAAGGGCTTAGGGTAAGATTAGATATTCGAATGTCTATAGGGTCCAGTGTTACGCATGATTAGCAGACACGAGTGCTTCAAGGTTGGTGGAAGTTTGATGGATGAGTTGTGAGGGATTAGCCGACCAGTCTTGAGATGTTTAGCCTTCCTTGAGGGTGTGAGGGTCCTGTCTTGTAACATCCGGATTTTACCAGGTATCTTGTAAGTTTAAATTTTGTTATATTGTGAGAAGGACTCGGCGAGTTGGGGCTCAGACTCGCCGAGTAGGGACGCGGAATTGATCAATGGTGCGCGCTTGGACTCGGCGAGTCTGCGCTGTGTAATGAAACCCTAAATCTCCGGGTTTGAGGCCTATTTAAAGGGCCTTATGGCCGTCATTTGTGCTCATCCAACCCCCAGAGAGTGTCCCTAGAGTTCTTGAGCGTTTTGTGAAGGGAAGAGAGCCAATCTTGATCTTGGGTGTGTTGTTTAGCAAGAAGAAGGAGGCCCTAGGCAAGAGGAAGCAAAGGAGGTTGCTATTTCGTGGATTTGGAGCTTGGATCATCACTCTAGAGGTATTATTTTCGGACCATTCTCTGTTTGGTGAAGCTTGATGCAATTTAGGGCTTAATGTGGTCATTTATGGGGTGATTTGGTGCCCCTTTGGTTCCCTCTTTGAGTTGAGACCATGGATCTGGATCCATAGAGGTCCAGAGGGCCTCACTCATCAAGCTTTATGGGTGGAAATGGAGCCCTTGACCTTGTGTTGAAGTATTTGAGTCAAAAACATCATTTGTGATCATGTAGAGGTTATTTATGCATCAAGATTGTGACTTTACGTGCTAAATAAGCATGGAGGGACTGGATCTATGGATTAATGGACTGGATCTGACCTTTAGAGCAAGATTGAGTCAGTGCATGGCACGGACTCGCCGAGTCCGAAGAACAGACTCGGCGAGTAGCATGAATGTTGCCCGACCACTCAGCGAGTGGCCTCGCCGAGTTGGGAAAGGTGAACTCAGTGAGTCAAGGGGGAGACAGGAAGGACAGGTGGACCGAGTCAAACTGGACTCGCCGAGTTGTTCTTGAGACTCGGCGAGTTGAGTCGTGGTGGCCCCACCACTCGTGCCAGGTGGAGCTCGTCGAGTTGGGGGAAATGCTCGACGTATCGAGGGAGGGTTCCAGGGAAATTGGTGCATGCGCACAGACTCGCCGAGTCGCCATAGTGCACTCGCCGAGTCCGGTCAAAGTTGACCGTTGACCGTTGACCAGCGTTGACCAAGAGTGACTTGTTATAGTGTGGTCAACCCTAGTTGGGAAAGTGTTAATTAGAGATGTATTGTGCTATAGGGGGACTACAGCTCGGCGGATCGAGTGTTAGCGATTTCAGGGTTACGATTACCGAAACACACGAGGTGAGTCTTCTCACTATACCTTACCTTGAGTAGGTAACCAGAGCTATGTGATAGAGTATTTGTATGCTATGTATGTTATGTGTTGTACTGCATGATTTCTATGTGATTTATGTGGTACATGTTTATCAGAGTTAGAACCTGAGGGTTCACAGAGTTTGGGTGCACGGACCCACAGAGTTATAGCCTAGAGTGGCAAATATGTGTTATATGTGGTATTTTGGGGAACTCACTAAGCCTTGTGCTTACAGTGTTGATGTTATTTGTTTCAAGTACTAGTGACGACCGCGGGAAGGCGCCGGCTTGATCCGTACACACACGTTTCGAGTTTGACATGTCGATCTTGGGATTTTGTACTGTTTTGTTGAACAATTAAATGGTTGTTTTTATGAATATTAATGGAATTACGTTTTATAAAAAAATGAAAAATTGGTTTTAAATTTTCGGTGTTACAAATTGGTATCAGAGCCTTGGTTTGAGGGATTCGGGTACACCTTCGGGGGTATTTGAACTCAAACTGAGGAATTAAAGAGATATTTTCAAAATAAAAACCAAAATTTTCTAAGAGTAAAGGGTTTTCTAGGAAGAAACGTGTGTACGATCAGTCAGCGCCCGAACGGTGAATTCCCAAAATAATTATTACTGTGATGTGTTTGCATGCTAGAGTAGGCTAGGTATTGCTGATAGGACTAGAGTGGCCTGTTTTGTGATGCCTTAGCTTAGGGAATGGTGAGCTGCTATGAGACGCTGAGAATAATTAGGAAGCAGCTAGGGCTTTGTGTGAGATCTGTTTCAGAGTGATTTAAGTACAATAGAGTACTTGGGGACTGGGATCCGAAGAGGACGATTTGGGGTGTGTACTGAGACGGTGCGGACAGTAGTATTGGGCCCGTACTACTAAAAGCACCGGTGCGGTACACAGTCCAAATAAGAATCGGGGGATGCCAAGAATCAAGGAGGGGTGGTTTGTTGAATGTAAGAGTGTTCGAGTGAATTCTAATTATCGCATGTTGTATTTCAGAGGTTGATCATGGTGAGGACACGTCATATGTCGGAGGATGCCGGAACTAGTGATGAGGAGATTCGACAGATCATTCATGAGGAGGTGGCTGCGGTCATCAGAGCTGAGATACCAGAGATGTTCAGGTCTATTAAGACCGCTTTGATTGAGACGTTTGATGAGCGCTATGCCGCTCTTTCTGAGGCTGCGGTTGCAGCGGCTACCGCAGCGATTGCTGCGGCGAGACCCCAGGGGGGTGATGCGATGTTGTTTAGGGAGTTCAGCAACACCAAGCCACCAGAGTTTGATGGTACGCAGGATCCGGTGGCAGCTATGAGGTGGATATCTGATATGGAGGGATGCTTCTTCACTTGCTCGTCCCCTGAGCATTTGAAGGTTCGGTTCGCGCTGAACCAGCTTCGCTTGGGAGCGAAGGACTGGTGGAAGTTTGTGACTGCGCATTTCACACCGACTGAGCTTTCGGCAGTGACCTGGGAGAGGTTCACTACCATGTTCCGAGATGAGTACGTTCCTCAGGTGGAGAGGGAACGTCTGGCGCAGGAATTTCTGACCCTCAAGCAGGGTACTGAGTCAGTTACAGCGATTACGAGGATGTTTCATGAGAGGGCAATGTTCTGCCCTGAGCACGTGTCCACCGAGCAGGCACGTATGAGCCGTTACCTGAGCATTCTGAGGCGGGATATTCGGGAGTTCGCTGCGAACTCCTCGTACCGGAAATTTGCCGAGCTTCAGGCAAATGCTCGGAAGAGGGAGATTGAGCTTGAAACTCAGGCCAGGGAGGAGGCGGAGTCTCTGGGGAGGGATCGGCGGCCGGCACAGTCCCAGCCGGCAGCCAAGCGGGCCAAGCCCGCTGATCCCAGACCCGGGAGCCAGAAGGGCCGCACTTGTGGGAAGTGCGGCAAGGGTCACGATGGCGTCTGTCGGGCAGGGTCTTGCTACAAATGTGGCAAGGAGGGGCATATGGCTAAGGACTGCCCCAAGGGATTTGCAGTGTGCTTCCACTGCAACCAGACTGGACACCGGAAGGCGGAGTGTCCGCTGCTGCGCAGGGCATCTCAGGGGTCTGCTCCCGCCGCCATCAGAGCTGCTGCTACAGAGAGTCGTCCCGTGAAGGCCGAGGCACCGAGGGCTCGGGGAAGAGCCTTCCAGCTGACTGCGGAAGAGGTCCGCGCTGCACCCGACGTTGTGGCTGGTATGTTTCCTTTTCATTATTTATTTATGGTGTTGAGATATTATGCTTATATTATGCTATGCATAGGTACCTTCCTTGTGAATTCTGTACCTGCTTTAGTGTTATTTGACTCGGGTGCGAGTCGATCTTTTGTGTCTTTGGCATTTAGTCAGCGTATCAGTGTTAGTCGTGGGGCATTGAGTCGGCCCCTGTGGGTTTCCATAGCCGCCGACAGAGTGATTTGTGCTACAGAGGTCTTCCGGGGATGTGTATTGGAGATCTTCGGGGTTGAGTTTCCGATCGACCTAATTCCTATTGCGATGGGTGATGTCTGTGTTATAGTGGGCATGGACTGGTTGAGCCGATTCGGTGCAATTATCGATTGCGAGCGTCAGCTGGTGACTATACGAGATCCTAGTGGGGGAGTTCTTTCAGTATACGGAGAGGGTACACGTTCTGGATCAGCCTTTTGTTCGGCTGCTAGGGCGAGGCAGTGTTTACAGCAGGGTTGTAAGGGTTATGTAGTGTATGTGATGGATACGCGAGTGATCTCTGAGAGACCGGGCTCTGTGGATGAAGTTCCGGTAGTACGGGAGTTTCCAGATGTATTTCCCGAAGAGTTACCAGGTGTGCCTCCCGTGAGGCAAGTGGAGTTTGGCATCGATTTGGTTCCTGGAGCCACGCCTATTGCTAAGGTGCCGTATCGCCTTGCGCCTCCAGAGATGCAGGAGTTATCCTCGCAACTTCAGGAGTTGCTGGGGAAGGGGTTTATTCGGCCGAGTAGCTCGCCGTGGGGAGCACCCATCCTATTTGTGAAAAAGAAGGATGGCTCGCATCGCATGTGTATTGATTATCGGGAATTGAATAAGCTGACGGTCAAGAACCGTTACCCGCTGCCGAGGATCGACGATTTATTCGATCAGCTACAGGGAGCGTCTTGGTTCTCCAAGATTGATTTGAGGTCGGGCTACCATCAGGTGAGAGTGTGGGACGAGGACGTCCAGAAGACAGCATTCAGGACTCGTTATGGGCATTATGAGTTTGTGGTGATGCCTTTTGGGCTCACCAATGCCCCGGCTGTGTTCATGGACCTCATGAACAGGGTATGCCGGCCGATGTTGGATCGGTCGGTGATTGTTTTTATTGATGACATTCTGGTATATTCGAGATCCAGAGAGCAGCACGAGGAGCATTTGAGGGAGGTGCTTGGGGTTTTGAGAGCGGAGAAACTTTACGCAAAGTTTTCCAAGTGTGATTTCTGGTTGCAGGAGGTCCAGTTCCTGGGACATCTCGTTAACCAGAAAGGGATATTGGTCGATCCGGCCAAGGTTGACGCAGTGATGAGGTGGGAGGTGCCGAGATCACCTTCTGAGATCCGAAGTTTCCTTGGGTTGGCAGGGTATTATCGGAGGTTTATTAAGGATTTCTCCAAGATTGCGGTTCCACTCACCAGATTGACCCGGAAGGGTGTGACATTTGCATGGGGTCCCGAGCAGCAGACCTCCTTTGAGACGCTTCGCCAGAGGTTGTGCGAAGCTCCAGTATTAGCCCTTCCGGAAGGTATGGAAGGTTTTGTGGTATTCTGTGATGCATCGATCCTAGGATTGGGAGCGGTATTGATGCAGAAGGGGCATGTGATAGCTTATGCATCGAGGCAGTTGAAGCCTCACGAGACGAGGTACCCCACACATGATTTGGAGTTGGGGGCAGTAGTGTTCGCCCTCAAGATTTGGCGGCACTACTTGTATGGGGTTCGTTGTACGATTTACACGGACCACAAGAGTTTGAAGTACTTGATGGATCAACCTAACCTATATATGCGGCAGAGGAGATAGTTAGACGTGGTCAAGGATTATGATTGCGAGATCTTGTACCACCCGGGCAAGGCTAATGTGGTAGCCGACGCATTGAGTTGTAGGGCGGAGAGTACTCCCGTGCGAGATGTATGTTTGAGATTGACCGTGATAGCTCCAGTTCTGGACGCCATTCGTGGGGCTCAGGCTGAGGCCGTGCGTCCGGAGATGCAGAAGAGAGAGCGGGTTGTTGGGATGGTTTCTGAGTTTATATCGGATAGTCGAGGCCTTATGACTTATCAGGGCAGGATCTGGGTACCGTTTGTGGGCGGTACCCGTGCTACATTGATGGAGGAGGCTCATAGATCGAAATTTTCGATCCACCCCGGGGCCACGAAGATGTATTTGGACCTAAGGAAGGAGTATTAGTGGCCCTGTATGAAGAGGGATGTAGCATGGTTTGTCGAGAGGTGTTTGACCTGTCGAAGGGTAAAGGCCGAACACTAGAGACCGCATGGCAAGTTGCAGCCATTGGAGGTTCCCGAGTGGAAGTGGGAACATATCACTATGGACTTTATCACCAAATTGCCGAGGATTGCCAGAGGAGTTGATGCAATTTGGGTGATCGTGGATAGGTTGACAAAGAGCGCTCACTTTCTTGCCATCAGTGAGAGTTCTTCAGCGGAGAAGTTGGCGGAGATTTACGTGAGGGAGGTTGTATCTCGGCATGGGGTGCCGATCTCGATTGTTTCAGACCGCGATGTGCGTTTCACTTCCCGTTTTTGGAAGAAATTTCATGAGGAGTTGGGTACTAAGCTGCATTTTAGTACCGCATACCACCCCCAGACCGACGGTCAGAGTGAGCGGACGATACAGACACTCGAGGACATGCTTCAAGATTGTGTACTGGACTTTGGGGGTAGTTGGGACACGTATTTGCCTTTGGCGGAGTTTTCCTACAATAACAGCTATCATTCGAGCATTGGTATGCCGCCCTTTGAGCTGTTGTATGGTAGGAGGTGTCGGACTCCCATATGTTGGGGAGAGGTTGGGCAAAGGGTAATGGGCAGTACAGAGATCGTGAATCAGACGACAGAGCAGATACAGCTGGTCAGGCAGAGGTTACTGACCGCTCAGAGCCGACAGAAGAGTTACGCGGATAGACGCCGGTCCGAACTGGAATTTCAGGTCGGCGACTTTGTTCTCCTGAAGGTCTCTCCTTGGAAAGGAGTGATCCGGTTCAGGAGGAGGGGCAAATTGGGGCCCCGGTTTATAGGCCCGTTTCGTGTGATTGCCAGGGTAGGCCGGGTAGCATATCGGCTGGAGTTACCAGCCGAGTTGGGGCAGATTCACAACACTTTTCATGTATCGCAGTTGAGGAAATGTATAGCCGATGAGTCGGCAGTGGTTCCACTAGAGGATATTCAGGTAGATGCGAGCCTGAACTATGCGGAGAGACCAGTGGCTATTAGGGATCGGAAGATCAAGATTTTGAGAAACAAGGAGGTACCTCTGGTATTGGTTCAGTGGCAACATCGGAAGGGATCAGAGATGACCTGGGAGCCGGAGGGTATGATGCGGGAGCAGCATCCGGAGCTGTTTTAGAGCGAGACTTCGAGGGCGAAGTCCAGTTCTAGTGGGGGATAGTTGTAACATCCGGATTTTACCAGGTATCTTGTAAGTTTAAATTTTGTTATATTGTGAGAAGGACTCGGCGAGTTGGGGCTCAGACTCGCCGAGTAGGGACGCGGAATTGATCACTGGTGCGCGCTTGGACTCGGCGAGTCCAGGGTATGGACTCGGCGAGTCTGCGCTGTGTAATGAAACCCTAAATCTCCGGGTTTGAGGCCTATTTAAAGGGCCTTATGGCCGTCATTTGTGCTCATCCAACCCCCAGAGAGTGTCCCTAGAGTTCTTGAGCGTTTTGTGAAGGGAAGAGAGCCAATCTTGATCTTGGGTGTGTTGTTTAGCAAGAAGAAGGAGGCCCTAGGCAAGAGGAAGCAAAGGAGGTTGCTATTTCGTGGATTTGGAGCTTGGATCATCACTCTAGAGGTATTATTTTCGGACCATTCTCTGTTTGGTGAAGCTTGATGCAATTTAGGGCTTAATGTGGTCATTTATGGGGAGATTTGGTGCCCCTTTGGTTCCCTCTTTGAGTTGAGACCTTGGATCTGGATCCATAGAGGTCCAGAGGGCCTCACTCATCAAGCTTTATGGGTGGAAATGGAGCCCTTGACCTTGTGTTGAAGTATTTGAGTCAAAAACATCATTTGTGATCATGTAGAGGTTATTTATGCATCAAGATTGTGACTTTACGTGCTAAATAAGCATGGAGGGACTGGATCTATGGATTAATGGACTGGATCTGACCTTTAGAGCAAGATTGAGTCAGTGCATGGCATGGACTCGCCGAGTCCGAAGAACAGACTCGGCGAGTAGCATGAATGTTGCCCGACCACTCAGCGAGTGGCCTCGCCGAGTTGGGAAAGGTGAACTCAGTGAGTCAAGGGGGAGACAGGAAGGACAGGTGGACCGAGTCAAACTGGACTCGCCGAGTTGTTCTTGAGACTCGGCGAGTTGAGTCGTGGTGGCCCCACCACTCGTGCCAGGTGGAGCTCGTCGAGTTGGGGGAAATGCTCGACGTATCGAGGGAGGGTTCCAGGGAAATTGGTGCATGCGCACAGACTCGCCGAGTCGCCATAGTGCACTCGCCGAGTCCGGTCAAAGTTGACCGTTGACCGTTGACCAGCGTTGACCAAGAGTGACTTGTTATAGTGTGGTCAACCCTAGTTGGGAAAGTGTTAATTAGAGATGTATTGTGCTATAGGGGGACTACAGCTCGGCGGATCGAGTGTTAGCGATTTCAGGGTTACGATTTACCGAAACACACGAGGTGAGTCTTCTCACTATACCTTACCTTGAGTAGGTAACCAGAGCTATGTGATAGAGTATTTGTATGATATGTATGTTATGTGTTGTACTGCATGATTTCTATGTGATTTATGTGGTACATGTTTATCAGAGTTAGAACCTGAGGGTTCACAGAGTTTGGGTGCACGGACCCACAGAGTTATAGCCTAGAGTGGCAAATATGTGTTATATGTGGTATTTTGGGGAACTCACTAAGCCTTGTGCTTACAGTGTTGATGTTATTTGTTTCAAGTACTAGTGACGACCGCGGGAAGGCGCCGGCTTGATCCGTACACACACGTTTCGAGTTTGACATGTCGATCTTGGGATTTTGTACTGTTTTGTTGAACAATTAAATGGTTTTTTTTATGAATATTAATGGAATTACGTTTTATAAAAAAATGAAAAATTGGTTTTAAATTTTCGGTGTTACATGTGTATACATAGATTAGTATATATTGTTATGGTTGTTGTGATGATCCTTGAGACAAATACGGGTAGGTATGGAAGGTAGTATGCCCGTACTACCAAAAGCATATGATCCGTACATGTAACAAGGAAGCCACAACCCCTTGGGATTTTTTGGGAATTGGTTCCCTGATATGATATGCATGTTATCTAATACATCCCTTGTTTATTTTTTGTATGGTTATGAAGAAACGATTTGAGGATGGATCCAGATCGGGATCAGGAGCTGGCAGTCTGGGTAAGTCAGTTGTGTCCGAGGATAGGATTAAAGGGATTCTTCAGGAGGAGATTGTTGCTCACTTTCGAGCATAGGTTCTAGACATGTTTGGGTCTATTAAGACTACCATGGTGGAGTATTTTGATGATAGATATGTTGCTTTGTATGAGGTTGATGTAGCTGCAGCCACTGTAGTCATTGATGCCATTAGGGCCGGTACTAGAAGAGTCTTCCAGTATCACGACTTCGAAGATACGAAACCATCAAAATTTGATGGAGTTTAGGACCTGATCATAGCTATGAGGTGGCTGTATGACATTGAGGGTTGTTTCTTCACTTTCTCTTGCCCAACTGACCAGAAGGTTAAGTGCGCTCTGAACCTTTTGAGGTTCAGAGCGAAGGATTGGTGGAGACTTCATATTGTTTCGTATTCTACTAAGCAAAGAGTTGTTTCTTCTTGGGAGAATTCTCGAATATGTTCCATTCTAGATATGTTTTGTTTGTGGACCGTGAGAGGTTGGCCCAGCAGTATTTGGATTTGAGACGTGGGACGGAGTCAGTGACGAAGATCACTAAGATGTTCACATAGAGGGCCATGTTTTATTTTTGAGTTTGATGCTTCTAAGCAAGCTCAAATGACCCCATATTTGACCATGCTCAAGATAGAGATCAAACAGTTTTACCCACCCAGTGCTATGGTTCTTTTTTAGAGTTACAGGAGGCACGCTAGGCGGCGTAAGATTGAGATGGAGCTCTAGACGAGAGAAAAGAGATCGGCCCCAGCATAGTCGCAACCCGCGCTGAAACGGTTCAAGGTCGTAGATGTCAAATCTGGGGGTCAGAAGGGTCACACTTGTGGTAAGTGTGGCAAGGTTCACGAGGGTTCTTCCGGATCATTGTCTGGGTGCCACAATTATGGCCAGTAGGGCCATGTGGTGAGGGATTGCTGCAAGCAGGCCCCAACACTCATATCCATGATTTGTTACCATTTTGACCAGGTTGTCTATATGAAGGCCAACTGCCCCTCGCTTGCTGCTAGGTTGGCTCAGGCTCTAGCATCGACTATTTTGAGGATCACTGATGGGAGTCAGGGCAGGGTAGAGCCCTCGAGGGCTCGAGGTGATGCTTTTCAGCTCATTATCGAGGAGGCCAGAGTAGCTCCAGATGTTGTTGTTAGGTTATGGGCATTCTAACACTCCTAAGTGTACATGCAACCCTAAATACCTTGGATCTATGTTTTCTCTATTATACATGCAAATATGAACATCCAAGGTATTATCCTAATCTAGCATACAAAATAATGGATATAACAAGATAGAATACATACCTCTTTGATAGTGCTTGTCTTCATGAAGCTTGAGTGCTTAGTGCCCCAAGTGTGACACCTCAAATGGTTCACACAACACCATAAGCACTTGAAATAACTTAGAGAGAAATTAGAACACTTCATGAAATCGTGTAGCCCTCATACATACACATAGTGTTAGTCATAGTCACGATTTCTTGAGCCATAGGTTTCTTTTATATGGTGGCTATTAGGGTTACACCATGTAACTCATGACTTTACCCATTCCTTATGCTCCATGGGTTTTAACCTCCATGGAGTATCCATGGGTCACCCCATGGACTTAGTCCAACATAAAGAATCTTGGATCACAAGCCCACATATATAAGAATGAATGATTTACACAATCAACCCATATATTTAATTAGTCTTCTTTTGATCACTTAATTAATTCTAGATTAATTCTTGATCAATACTAATTAAATAATCTCATTATTCTTATTATTAATATACTAGAACTTATAATATATTAATAACCGTAAGTGTCTTATTTCTCTCATTATAGTCTATCCAAGTGCATGATGCCATGCAGCCCAAATGGACCATGCCGGGTCGGGTCAAGTCTTACCAATTATAGTTATGGACTTAGACATTAATCCAACAGTCTCCCACTTGGATAAGTCTAAAACTATTATTGCGTATGACTTCAGGAACCAACTAGCAATCGTAGCTCTCAAAAGCTTCTGTCGAACTCTGACCTTGTAGATGAACTCTGATCTTTGTCAACGACTTGTCCATTAGATAAGGGATCATATATTCCTCCATTCTAGATATCATATGGACTGAGACATGGATTATAATCATTCTCTCTGTCCATTAGTTGTTTCCCGATTTCCGATTTATGACGACTGACTAATTGAACAAATCAAATCAGTCCTGGCCCGGCCGAGCACTTCCATTTGTCATCATCAAATCATCGAGGGGCCCACAGATATCGCTTTTATCCCGAAGGTAAAAGGAATGGATAAACTTCGACTCATATGGCTTGTTCTACTACTTGTTGAATCATACACAAAGACACGTTTTATAGCACCGAGTTACCAAATGCAGTTTCGTGCAATCAATGTACAACCAACTCATAGTAACAACTCATATCTCTAGGTTTGAAGAATATAAGATATTATCGTCTCATGATCACTCGTGATAAAATCCATGAAGTGATTCCAATGAGCGCGGGTTGAATCCAATACTCAGAACTTATGAGCACTCATGAGTGTTGTAGCCATTTGTCCAACAACTTAGACCTCTACAAGCCAACTCATGACAGTCTTAATTCATATCTACTTCCAACATATGACCGACTGTGGATGGTTTGAATAACTTAGTCATTCCGGAAGAATAACCTAGTTTATTCGGGAAGTCAAAACATGCAAAGTGAAACACAATAATAATTGAATCCAATATGGTCTCAGAACTTATGAATATAAATAAAACACCTTTTATTTATCATCATATGATTACACATTATTTATTGTATATTGTTTCAGCTATCAACATTATTCTTGAATTTAAAACAATAGTTGTCCCATGCTCCAAGCATGTACATTTTTTTTTAAACAATAGTCATGCCATACACCAAGTATGCATACTATGTTTGTCTATGATCTTTACTTTGTGAACTAGATCAATTGAACATAATCTTCAATGATTCTCTTTTCACACTCCCAAATCCTTACTGCAAATGCAAGAATTCCAAATTCATGTCATTTACTGAAATCTGTTAGATTCTAAACTTATATGCATCGATCCTCTTGTAATGATTATGCACAAAGTCAAAAAGACTTAACAACAATCATTACAGAGCATTCCAAAGGAGATCAAGTCCTTGGAACCATCCTTCTTGCATTAAGTTTCCTTGATCTTACACAGATTGAAAATTCTAACTTTGAAACATTTCCAGATTCCATTTCGACTATCATTTCTGAACAAGAGTTGCCTCCTTACAGATTATGTCAATATGGTCCTTCCAGAATTATCACTACACTTCCAACTGTCCTTGAGCAACCAATCTTTGGTAAACCTTAGATTGTCCTCGACAATTGTTTAATCCTTTTAGTCATATCCAGTTCTAAACCTTTTTCCTTCTTAATGCCCCAGGCATTGGGAAATTTTTAGAAAGGATGAATATAGCACATGTAATCGATCCTATATCCGAAGCATATGGGACACGATTCATGATGTCTTACATAAAGACTAAACCAGTCTTTTGCTATAACATTTCCATTTCAATTTGCCAAGTTCTCATAATTCAGATTATGAAAAGGGATGCCGTAATCATAATCAAATTTAAGAACGCAAATAATGGACCCATATACAGAATTTCCTTATGTTGAGCCATTCCAACATGAAATTCATATATATCCTTGACTAAATGATTAAAACCTCACGATCTAAGCTTATAGATTTGAGATGAAGTATAATTTCCTCTCCCTTAATTATAGCAAAACAACTTTTTCCCAATTGAAACCTTTTGTTTTCTATAATTAACATTGCTAGCTTGCAATACTTATTGTAATTATCATGCTCCCACTAACATGATGATTATTAGCATAACACTTATGCTCCCACTAGCTTTGACATATACTCAGAAAGCTCGACTTCTAGAAATCAATACTTTATTGACTTTGTTACCAAAGTTCAGATTTCTGATACTAGATTGTTTTGATAAGACTTTATCAAAAACATACACCTTCCCTTAGATAGCTCATGGGTGTTTCAAAACAATTTTAAGAACTATGAAAAGGGATGCCGTAATCATAGTCTTGATCATTTTGACCTTTGCCATTTCTCACAAGTCCAAGTTAGTGTGCCGGTAAACCACACACGCTCCACTAACGACTTTGAGAATGAAAAATATCACATTTGCTATCTAGCTAAATTCTACTTAGTGAAAGTGTTTCCTCACCATCATTTTCATGAATCGGAGAGAAACTTTATGACACTTAGATTTAATGGTGTATGTGTTCTTATCCATGTGAATTGTCAAAACCATAGTCACAAGACAAGGTTAATGACAAATCCAAACTCATATGGACTGAACTCAATCTTAATTTCTTGCCACCTGGTAGCTCAAGGGCCTACCATTGCTTCCAAGTTGTTGTGCAACACATTGAGAACTCTAAGAACTCATATGCAAAGCCAACTTTAACTGGAATGGGCATAGAATATGTCAACACGATAGGTTATAAACCTCAAGTCGTGTGCTAGTGAAGAACTTCAGGTTTCATTCTTGATTAGTTCTTGAGACTTTCAAGACCTTTAAGACTCCCACTGTCCTCTTGACCTATAAGACTCCCTTGTCAAATATCCAAGAGATAGTGTGGATTCTAATCAAGACAAACACTTCACACAATTAGCCTAAGTTGGTCTTTGTTTTATCCAAAACATCACAACTTACCAATTTCAAATGTACAAGAGTAGAAAACTTTTACTCTTACAGTTGTCAAGTGTTTTAAACCTTCTTTAAGACATGTCACTCAAATTACAATCTTGGAGTATGACTCTAAGACTTGTATTGAAACGAAGTATGACTCATCTTCTTGATTTAACCATTTCAACAATTTCAAGATCCCTTCTTCTTAGTCATAAGAATGCACTAAGACTTCCTTAGAGAACAAATTTTTGATATGGTTTCTTAATCATTAAGATGATCACAAAGCTGATACTAAAGTACTCTCCCATCTTTTCAGATTTGAGAAACTTTTATCCTTCTGCCTAATTTGATTCTTCTTATCCGCTCTGCTATGCATTGAAACCTTTTCCAATGTCTCAGAGTTACACTTAAGCTTGTAAGTATAATCATATTTACTGAGCTTTAGTAAACTATGACGAATAGCCTTACACCTTTTGTGGTGGACTTAATCAGTGCACATGACTATGTACTCGATCCCTTAGTCCATTACTTGACTCACACATCCATGTGAATAAGTAATTAGTCTTAATTTTTCCAATACTTGAAAGTTCTCATTCATCATGCTATACAACTCGCATGATTCCAAGTTTCGGTCCAATTGAGACTTGGGTGATGAGAATCTTTCCTTGTTTGGTAAATTTAGACATTACCACAAATGAAAGAATCAATTTCATATTTCCACTCTTGTTATTAATGGAATCATATAAGCAACAATTTTTCCTCAAATGCCATTGTAAGGATATTTTAAAATAAATAAAATCAAAATTTTTTCTTTTATTTTAAAACTATGCGGAAAATCTTATCCTTACAATCCATATGAAAACTTGTTGTTATCTATTCCTAAGCAATATCTCATAACTCCTAAGAAGTAGCTCAAGAATCCGATCTTCAAACTACGCGATAGAAATCCATCTATGCGATCAGATTCAGCACATTCTTTCTTTAAGTTCCTTTACTTTTTCTTTGATTCTAAAAACATTACCATGTGACCCAGTCACATCATGCATCAAGAATCTCAGAATAGAAACTTAACAGAGTTAGAGTAGTGGACTTTACCTGAAGTAGAGTCAATCTAATTGACTTTAACACCCTTAGGTAAATTTGGCAGCTTCGCAAATAATGACCCTTTCTTTGGCAATATAAACATATGGACCCTTTGATAATGGTACACGGGACTATCACAGACTTAGTTTTTCTCTTTACCATTTGTTCAACCGAGTTGACTATGGCCGATCCCTTTCCATTGGGAAGAGAATGCTTTTCCTGTATTTCCTGTGTCACATTGTCAATGTCCATCAAGTTTCAGGAAGTTGATCTTAACAATAGATAAGATCATTAAGGGTCTTGTCATAGTCTATTTCATAGGTGTCCCAAAGGAACTCACTATGTGACTTAGAAAGTGATTGAACCACCAACTTTCTCAAGACTTTGACACCCAACTCTCCCGGCTTGTCAATATGTGACTACATCTCCAAGATGTGACCACACCTAGACCTTGCCTTGCCATTAGGGCTCGAGTGACTTTAAACTTTTCAAGAACTTGTGGGTTAGGGAGAATAATTGGAGGAGGAGAAAGAAGTATGATATCCATGGGACATCATCTTCATTAGGAATGCTTGTTTCAAGAGATTTGGGAAGATCATAAATGTCTAATCCAGACATGTTATGGGAGATATTCAAGATAGTTGATCTTTGAAGTCCTTAATATGACACCCAATATGAAATATTAAGGCTAGGACCCAACAAACTATTTTATAACTTAGAAGAGGTATGCCGTAATCCAAGCTATAAAACAATTTGAAGGTAGGTGAATGACGATTCACCAATTTCCACCAAGATAAACGAAATGTATTATTAGGTTTTAATTGGATTTGAAACTCCTAGATCTTTTGAGATTCATTGAACTGTTCAATGGCATGTTTCAATCTCGAGTGTGCCCTTCAGGTTTTGTGACTGGGATGCCGAGGATCACAAAACAAGGTGTGAAGTAACCATACAAATTACTTGGTACCCTTAAGTGTTTACCCCTCTATCGATGTTCCGGTTAGCCACACACGCTCCATCGATACTATGATAAACATTAAGTTACCCTTTGCCTACCTTGTTAAATATGAGTTAGTGTGCCGGTTAACCACACACGCTCCACTAACCGACTTAAACAAAGTGCAAAGTGTAATTTCATGGATTAGCACCTTATTCACATTTTCCTAAGTAACTAAGATTCGGCTAACGACCCTCCACCAGTCAAGCGAGCGGTGGGTGAGAGTGAACACCCATTAAGTTGCCATTTTATAGGCAACAACCTTATACCCACCTTACAGACCGGCTTCGTGAATGAGGCGTACTAGCGGTAAGACCGACTTTACTCTTATACATATAAATATATATGTATATATATATATATATATATATATATATATATATATATATATATATATATATATATATATATTATTAACTTATAATATTATAAAGTATAAGGGTTGAATTTTAACTTTTAAAATTCTAAGGGCTAACTTGGAATTAAAGTATTCATAAGAGAAAACTTTATAAATTCCAAAACTTGAGGGCAAGTTTTGAAACTATTCAAAACTAATTAATTCCATAACTTATGTATTTAAAGTAGTTTTAATCCAAAAACTCTTCAAGTTCCATAACTTGTGGACAAATTATGGAAGACTTTAAACTAATAAAGAATTAACTTTTTCTTTATTTTATAACTTATGGAATTAATTAAGGTTACATTTTATTTATTTATTTATTAATGAAGTGACTCTTGAACCTCCATAACTTAAGGACAAGACTCTTCATCTTTTTTGTAACCTTTGCCAACATTATGAGTTTTATGAGTCTTTAATGTGACTCTTCATGTAACTTAAGGATAAGTTACACAAACACATTTTATACTCAACTCTTAGATTAATTTGGATTGAAAACAACTTTTTCACTCAACTTTTCTATTAATCTAAGCAACTCATAAGAACAAGATAATTCAAATCAAACTTTTTCATGTAATTAGTCTAACCTTTAAACTAATACAAAACATGAATCTATTTACAATTATCTTGAAAATGGATTAGCATGAACATTACCACATTTAAAAACAAGTTTATAAGTTCAAAATAACTTAGGGTAATGTTCCTAGTCCATTTCTAGCCAAAAACCTCGAAGATATGCTGTCTGGGGTCCAACTCGGCGAGTTGGATGCATTTTGCCTTGGACTCGTCGAGTCCCTTCATGGACTCGGCGAGTCAGCTGGGCTGACAGCATCAAAACTCGATTTTTCAGCTTCTATTGCAGGTATAACAAGAAAACAAGCCTAGGCTCTGATACCACTGTTAGGTTATGGGCATTCTAACACTCCTAAGTGTACATACAACCCTAAATACCTTGGATCTATGTTTTCTCTATTATACATGCAAATATGAACATCCAAGGTATTATCCTAATCTAGCATACAAAATAATGGATATAACAAGATAGAATACATACCTCTTTGATAGTGCTTGTCTTCATGAAGCTTGAGTGCTTAGTGCCCCAAGTGTGACACCTCAAATGGTTCACACAACACCATAAGCACTTGAAATAACTTAGAGAGAAATTAGAACACTTCATGAAATCGTGTAGCCCTCATACATACACATAGTGTTAGTCATAGTCACGATTTCTTGAGCCATGGGTTTCTTTTATATGGTGGCTATTAGGGTTACACCATGTAACTCATGACTTTACCCATTCCTTATGCTCCATGGGTTTTAACCTCCATGGAGTATCCATGGGTCACCCCATGGACTTAGTCCAACATAAAGAATCTTGGATCACAAGCCCACATATATAAGAATGAATGATTTACACAATCAACCCATATATTTAATTAGTCTTCTTTTGATCACTTAATTAATTCTAGATTAATTCTTGATCAATACTAATTAAATAATCTCATTATTCTTATTATTAATATACTAGAACTTATAATATATTAATAACCGTAAGTGTCTTATTTCTCTCATTATAGTCTATCCAAGTGCATGATGCCATGCAGCCCAAATGGACCATGCCGGGTCGGGTCAAGTCTTACCAATTATAGTTATGGACTTAGACATTAATCCAACAGTTGTGACTAGTATGTATCTACTCATACTTTGTTTATTATGTTTATGTTATGCTTATATATGTATCTCTGTTAGGTAGGTTCCTAGTGAACTCTTTCCCTGCTCATGTGTTGTTTAACTCGTGTACGAGTCGATCCTATGTGTCTCAATCATTTAGTATAGCATTTCATATGCCTATTGGGGAGTTAAAGTGTCCATGGCGGGTTTCTATCGCCAACGAACATGAGGTATGTACATCTTCAGTGTATATGGGTTGTGTATTGGAGACCTTTGGGGTGCCTTATATGAATGATTTGATCCCTATTCCCATGGGGTCTGTTTGCGTGATAGTCGGTATGGACTGGTTGAGCCAGTTTCGTGCCATGATTGATTATGAGGGATAGTGGATGGTTGTTTGAACCCCAAGTGGGGGAGAACTGGTTATTTAAGGAGAGGGCACCAGGTTCGGTTCAGGGTTTTTCTTCGGTAACCATGGCTCGTCATTATATTTAGCACATGTGTGTGAGTTATTTGGCTTATGTGGTTGACACTCGAGTTGGGGATCAGGTTTCAGTTTTAGAGGTTGAAGTGGCCATGGAGTTTGATGATGTGTTCCTGGAGGACTTACCATGTGTGCCTCCCAATAGGCAAGTCGAGCTCAGGATTAACCTTCTGCCAGGTGCAGTACCGATTTCCAAGGCATCGTACCACTGGGCACCACCTGAGATGCAAGAGTTGTCATCTCAGTTATAGGAAATGCTAGGTAAGCAGTTCATCAGAACAAGTATTTCTCCATGGGGAGCATCGATACTATTCGTCAAGAAGAATGATGACATTGAAGAAATGTTATCCCCTCCTGTGGATTGATGACGTCTTTGATCTATTGCATGGTGCATCTTGGTTCTCAAATATAGATCTGAGGATTGGTTATCATTAGGTTAGAGTGAGAGAGGATGATGTGGAGAAGACCGGGTTCCGAAGTCGTTATGGGCATTACAAGTTCATGGTGATGCCATTTGGGCTCACCAAAGTGGTTGTCGTGTTTATGGATTTGATGAGTCGGGTATGCAAGCCAATGCTCAACCCATCTATTATTTTGTTCATTGATGATATCTTGGTGTATTCCAAGACCAGAGCGTAGCATGTGGAGCATCTTCGAGAACTTATGGGGGTTTTGAGGCGGGAATGGCTTTAGGCTAAATGCTCAAAATGTGAGTTTTGGTTACGAGTGGTTTAGTTCTTTGGGCACCTTGTTAACCAGGATGAGATTTTGGTCAAGCCGGCCAAGATCGAAGCTGTGATGCAGTACGAGGTTCTGAAATCTCCCTTAGATATCACGAGTTTCTTGGGTTTGGCAGGGTACTATCAGATATTCATTCAGGATTTCTCCAAGATTGCGATACCCCTCACTCGTATGATGAGGAAGTGTTGGATTTCTGATGGGGCCCTGAGCAGCAATCGACATTTGAGACTCTTCGGCAAAGGTTATGTGATGCCCTGGCATTGACCCTCCCAGAGGAAGTTGAGGACTTTATGGTATTCTATGATGCATCCATCGCCAGTTTGGGGGAAATCCTCATGTAGAGAGGGCGGGTGATTGCATATGCTTCTTAGCAGCTGAAGCCGCATGAGATGCGATATCCCAATCATGACTTGGAGTTAGGGGTAGTGGTTTTGCCCTCAAGATTTCGAGGCACAAATATTATGTGGTCCCTTGTACTATCTACACGGATCACAAGAGTTTGAGGCATATTATGGATCATCTGAACCTGAACATGAGGTAGCACAGGTGGTTGGATGTAGTCAAGGGTTCAAACTGCAAGATCCTTTATCATCCGAGTAAAGAAATTGTGGTTGAGGTTGCTTTGTGCCGCAAGTCAGCTGGAGCTCGAAATGAGAACAGGAAGAATGAGAGGATCAGAGGTGAGATTGATAGATTTTTCATGGATATTCGATGGTTATTGACCCGGTGCGGTCGGATCTGGGTTCCAGATTTTGGTGGGATCAGGTAGATTGTGTTGGAGGAGGCTCATAAGTCACGTTTTTCTATTCATCTAGGGGCTACCAAGATATATTGGGATTTGAGATTGAGCCCAACGGACAGAGTGAGTGGACGATAGTGACCCTTGAGGATATTTTGCGGGCATTTTGGTGGAAGTTGGGATTCCTACTTACCTCTTGCGATGTTCTCCTACAACAAGAATTATCACTCCAGCATTGTTTCTTTGCCTTTTGAGCTCTTGTATGGGAAAAGATGTCTTACACCGGTTTGTTGGGGTGAGGTTGGTCATACGTTTATGGGGAGGACTGAAGTGGTCCTTAAGACCACGAAGCTTATTTGGCAGATTATGCAGAGATTGCAGACCGCTCAGATTCGGCAGAAGTGCTATGCCGACTAGTGTCGATCCGAGTTGGAGTTTCAGTTTAGTGATATGGTATTACTAAAGGTTTCACTTTGGAAAGGTGTGATACACTTCAGGAAGATGAGGAAGTTAGGTCCTTGGTACATTGGCCCTTTTTTGGGTGATGGCCAGGGTTGGCAAGGTTGCATACATGTTGGATCTATGTTAGGGTTGGCAAGGTTGCATACATGTTGGATATATTGGCACTTTCTAAGTTTCGCAGCGATGAAAGCATGTATTGGATGAGGATGCATTGGTGTCCTGGGATGATATTCAGGACGATGAGTGCCTGAACCATATGGAGAGGCCAATGGTTATTTCGGAAAAAAAAAGATGAAGGTCTTGCGCAACAAGGAGATACCTTTGGTAAAGGTGTAGTGGTAGCATCAGAGGAGCTCTGAGTGGACCTGGGAGCCAGAGGCTAAGATACAGGAGGTTTATCTTGAGTTATTCACCACAGAAAACTTCTAGGAAGAATTCAAGTTCAATTCGGGGAGAATTGTAATCCCGATGTTAAGGTACTTCAAATTTCAACACTTTAATTTTATTATATTATGATTTGGTCCCTAAATCCAAGAAAATGTACGTTGGAGCCCTAGTGTCATTTTGTAATTTTGGCACGGAAGAGTACGCCATGTGTACTAGTGTGTACATTGAGCGTACTAGGGAGCTCCCTGGTATGCTGGTCATACATCTATATATGCGGGGTGTACTTTCTAAATGAGGAAACCCAAATTTTTAGGGTTTGGCTGGTATTTAAGCATCCTTATGGCCTCATTTCCCTTCAGCTAAACAGCCTCCACCTTCTCTTTCGTGATTATAACCCAAGAACCACCTTCTGAAGCCATTTCAAGCATTAAAGTATGTGTTTGTGTGCTTAGAAGAAGAAGTAAGGAACCAAGCTCATCTTTGAGGGAAGAAGCATCTTGGAATTGGAAGTTTTGTACCATTATCCATCATTTCAATGTATAAAGTTCATACCTTGATGGCTAGTTTACTAGACCTTGTTTATGGGTGTTTTTGTGTCCCTTTTTGGTCCGAAAAGTTCCATCTTGAGTATGGCATGATCTGGACATTTTGAGATTTCCTTTCAGGCCCTAGGAGGGGTCCTTAGCCATAAAAATGAAATCTCGTTGGTTAGAAATGCTCCATGCATCTTGTAGAAACTCTTAATGGATTAAGGCCTTAAGTTAAGCTCTTATTAGGCATGTAATCTCATAAATTTGGAGACTTTACGACTCTATAGTGTGTTTTGGTCATGGATATGAAGGTGGGACGTTAGAGCTTAAGCCATTAAGCTCATAACGAGGTTTTGGAGTTTGCAAGGGTATGCCCTGCGTATGACGTCAACCACCCCGATGGTTGTGACATCCCCATTTTCACGGCCAAAAAATACCGATTTTTGTTTATGCTTTATAAAAATCAGAGTTCTTCTTTTAATAAAAATGTTGCGGAATTTGTTCCCAGAAAAACATGATAAATACGTTATTAAAACATTTCCGAAGAAACGTACTTTATTCATTTTAAAACGTTTGGGGTGTCATCGTCAATACAAGAACATAAGCATAAACAGAACTTACATTTATTTACACTAGTGATCCACATCTCTTTAAATATCTCAGTGTAAAGTGACTTCGTATCAACACCTGTAATATAAATAAACTGAGTGGGTCCGGTTGGGAAACCCGGTGAGTACATAGGGTTTTCAACCCACAATTATATAACTATTATGTTTAAACAATCAAACAATCAACCCAATTACCCATCCCCATTATCTTCTTTAGTCTTAAGGATCTACCCTAAGAATCAGCTATGCCTCGTTCATTTATTCCTAAGGATCATCCTAAGGAATCGACACGAAGTCCATCATTACCAAGGCTTATAGAATATATCTTGTGAACACGTAGTCCGAAACATCTGGTAAACACTTAGTTCAAAAGTAACTAGTGAACACACTTAGTTCAAAATACCTAGTGAACACACTCAGTTCAAAGATATGTAGTGAACACACTCAGTTCAAAAATACCTAATGAGCACCTAGTTCAAAAATACCTACATGTTACGAACCTGCTATCGTTCCACTGGACCATCTAGTATCATTCACAGTCGTCATCTATACTCCACTAGATGACTGGATCACTGACAACACTGATGTCTCCCATCGTGTTATCACAAAACAACTATTTCATCTACCCATGTTTTACCCAACACATTTTGTAGATATAAAATACTTATACAGTTTAAATCATTTAAAACATGTATAAAAATCTTTCACCCAGCATAGACAGCAAGTATTCAGACTATATGCACACACAACACGTAATTTATATTAAAATATTTCATATCTATGTGTAAGATGAAAGGGAACTATGCACTCACTTGTAAGATGGTGACTCAGCACTCGGACAACGCTTCGATATTCTCAAAACAAATTTCTTCGATAAAACCTAGTACCAATAGCACTAGGGTTTAATCTAATGATAACCGTGACTAATTAATAGTCTGGCTATTATTATTATTATATAAGAGTTAAATAACATTCAATATAACTCATAATAATAGCCCAAATACTTATTATAAGTTCCTAATAAAGTTAATATATTAAAACATAAGTTATACTAAAGATAGGGTAGGCATAGCTCACTTACAACGCGTTTTGTCGAAAACCGGGCTTCGCTGGAGCAGCCTTTCTGAGCCGAAAGACCCTTTTTCTCGGGACTCCGGGAGCCTCGGGGATTCCTTCGGGTGCTAGGGGGTTTACCTAGGCTTTAGGGGGGTTAGGGAGGTTTAGAGAGAGAGTTTAGAGAGAGAAAGAAGGGTTTGAAGGTGTGAGAATGAATGGAACCCAGCACCTCTATTTATAGGGGAGAAATCTGATGGACTCGCCGATTCTGAGTCATGACTCGCCGAGTTGGTGCATGTGGCAACCTTCTGGTGGTGCCACGTCACCCCCTATCGCGTATCAGCCTTCAAACTTAGAAAAATCATAACTTTCACATACGAGCTCTGTTTTCGACGTTCTTTATATCCATGCGTAGGTAAAATCAAGATCTACAACTTTCGTTTAGACTCCGTCGGCTAATTCTCGATCGATCTCAAATTTAACAGTAGGAAGCGTTTAGACTGTTAAATGATCGCGAAGAATTCATAACTCCTTCATACGGACTCCGTTTCCGTCTGTATTTTTACCGTTGAGTTCCTATTAATGAGATCTTCAACTCTCATTTAGGTCACGTAAGCCAAAAACCGCTCGAACTAAAATTCGAGTTTCGGGTCGTGCACTGCTAAGTCGAATCTTAGAAAAATCATAACTTCCTCATACGAAGTTAGATTTGGGCGTTCTTTTTATCGACACTCTTAGTTTAACATATTATACGACTTTCTTTTAGATTTCTAAGGATAAATCTTGTTCTATCGTAAATTCACTATTTACGCTTCCCGGTGCCGTGCCGGTTTTGCCGCAAAACTTCGACGGGCCATAACTTCTTCGGTATAACTCGGATTTCGTCGTTCTTTATATGTACGGAAACCTTGTGAGATATTCTACAACTTGGTTAAAATTATTTATTCTAAATAATCTTTTGTCGAAAAGTCATTTTCGACCCCTATTGCCTTTAAATTGACTAGCCCGGATCTACGGGCGTTACAATTATCTCCCCCTTAGGATGATTACGTCCAGGAATCATCAACGAAACAGGGCTCGTATAATGACTCAATACGTCATCTCTTCATCCTAGGTAATAATTATAACTTCTATATTCCTTCAAGTCTATCTCTTAGACTTGTTGAGTGTAAGCAGTACTTTATAGCGCACCTGCTCTCTACCCTAGGTTAGACTCCAAATTATGACCTATCCTCATGTGATGCACGTTTAGACTCAGGTCTTTTAGAGTTAAATACTAAAATAGACTATGCCTTCCTTCATGTTTTAATGTGATATAATAATACTTCGACATGTAGCATTTCTAGCTACCAACTTCTTTAACAGTGAGCGCGATACTTCTATTGATCGTTTTGATTTCAATTGCTTGGTTTAAGTCGAACGCTACATCAAACTTGGTTCTCTGAACCATGTAACCTACTCATCATAGTCGGACTCAATGTGATATGACCACTAGGGTCGGGATAACAACAATTTTCTTAGTCATTACCAAAACAATGGTAACGACATACTTGAATAAAAAGAAATCAATTACTAGCTTCTTGGTAACCTTGTGACTTTCCCTGATCCAAGCATGAGTCCTGTGCTTCCGGTAGTATATGCATCTACTACCTTTCACACCTACTCATACTCGCCCCAAGTATTGACTCGCAGTTTTCCATGTCACCATTCAAGAAAATCTCATAACAGTTTAACACACCAGATAACAAAACGAAGATTTTATTATTTCTTGAAACTATTACATAGGTGTTCAAGTTCACCCTAGACTATGCCTCTAATAGGCTACATCATATGGTTCTATCTCTTTGGCTACCTCATAGCTTGATCTTCGGGTATGAATTCCTCATCCTTGGTTCCTCGCATTGTTTTCTGCTTCGTCGAGGATCATGTGGAATGCCCTTGGCCTCGGTGGCGTTTCTGGTCTTGCTATTTTATTTTTCTTTGGGCAATTCCTTGAAAGATTCCCCCCTTCTTTACAATCATAACACAACCTCTTGTTGGATGTACACTCATTGGCGTAATGCCCAGACTTTCCACACTTGAAACATGTCACCTCTTCGCCGCATTTTCCAAAGTGTTTCTTCTTGCATTTATCACACCATCTTGCTTCACCTCCTCCTCCAGGCTTCGATAATTTTCTCTCCTTGTTGGACCTTGAAGATCCTTCAAACTTCTGCTTCTCTCCTGCCTTATCTTTTTCTAGACCCTTTTCCCTTATCTGGGCCTCTACATTCTTAGCTGCCCTAACAGTTGTTTTCAAGGTAGTTGCCATTTTGACCATTGGGCCAAAGTCAGTGGGTAATCCATTAGTAAACCTATCAATCTTGGAGAGTTCAGTAGGCACCAAGTAGGGGAATAGATTCATCCTCTCGGTGAATGCGGTGGCATACTCATCAACACTCATCTTCCCTTTCTTCAGGTTCTGAAACTCGTTGTTTAGGTCTATCAGATCTATCTCTGAGGAGTACTGCATTTTCAACTGTTCCAAGAACTCTTCCCATGACATCCTTAAGGCTTCTCCTCGTGGCATCGTATCTGCCAATAGCTTCCACCAGCTCAAAACTCCAGTTTTCAGTTGTCTTACAGTGAAGACGGTCTTCTGTTTCTCGCTACAGTCACAGCTCTCAAACACCATCTCCATCTCGGAGATCCAATCCATAATCTCAACAGGCTTTGGGCTTCCTGAGAGACTTGGTGGTTTCGCACCCAAGAAATTCTTGTACACTCGCCCATCCTTGTCGTTTCTCTTCTCCGGGCCATCCCTTTGATCACCTTGAGTCCCCACTTGACTCACTTGGCGGCTGTAGTTCCCTTCCTCCGATTGCTCGGGAATCAGCTCGGGTTGGTCAGTGGGCATAGTAGGTTCGTCCCTATTCAACATCCGCCTCATTTCTTCCCTTTGTTCAGCTAGCATAACCCGAATCATGGCTTGAACTCCAGCCATGGTGACTGGCTCAAGTGCAACTACTTCTACAACAGGTATTTGCTGAACCACTGGGGGTTGGTTCCTATTCTCATTTGCATTCACGTTTCCGCTATGGGTCCTTGCCATCTTGATCTATACATCGAATAAGGTGAATCTAGACCCTTACATAGGATTGACGTTTAAATCATTGTTATCGCTCCGAAACGTTTATATGCTAGTTCTAATATCGTATTCGTACGTTTAGAATCCTAAACACATAAGGTTTTCAGATCCGGTCGGTAACAGGCAATAGATCTGATCAAACTATAGCATAACAAATCATTTATCACATAAAATTAGTTTAGGCATCATTCCTAAATTAAGCTAGTGCTCACACCTCACAATCATCGCTTAGCATTCTAAGTTTAAGTCTAGAAATAAATCCATATTCCTAGTTCGCTTAAACTAATGCTCGGATACCAACTGTGACATCCCCATTTTCACGGCCAAAAAAGACCGATTTTTGTTTATGCTTTATAAAAATCAGAGTTCTTCTTTTAATAAAAATGTTGCGGAATTTGTTCCCAGAAAAACATGATAAATACGTTATTAAAACATTTCCGAAGAAACGTACTTTATTCATTTTAAAACTTTTGGGGTGTCATCGTCAATACAAGAACATAAGCATAAACAGAACTTACATTTATTTACACTAGTGATCCACATCTCTTTAAATATCTCAGTGTAAAGTGACTTCGTATCAACACCTGTAATATAAATAAACTGAGTGGGTCAGGTTGGGAAACCCGGTGAGTACATAGGGTTTTCAACCCACAATTATATAATTATTATGTTTAAACAATCAAACAATCAACCCAATTACCCATCCCCATTATCTTCTTTAGTCTTAAGGATCTACCCTAAGAATCAGCTATGCCTCGTTCATTTATTCCTAAGGATCATCCTAAGGAATCGACACGAAGTCCATCATTACCAAGGCTTATAGAATATATCTTGTGAACACGTAGTCCGAAACATCTGGTAAACACTTAGTTCAAAAGTAACTAGTGAACACACTTAGTTCAAAATACCTAGTGAACACACTCAGTTCAAAGATATGTAGTGAACACACTCAGTTCAAAAATACCTAATGAGCACCTAGTTCAAAAATACCTACATGTTACGAACCTGCTATCGTTCCACTGGACCATCTAGTATCATCCACAGTCGTCATCTATACTCCACTAGATGACTGGATCACTGACAACACTGATGTCTCCCATCGTGTTATCACAAAACAACTATTTCATCTACCCATGTTTTACCCAACAAATTTTGTAGATATAAAATACATATAGAGTTTAAATCATTTAAAACATGTATAAAAATCTTTCACCCAGCATAGACAGCAAGTATCCAGACAATATGCACACACAGCATGTAATTTATATTAAAATACTTCATATCTATGTGTAAGATGAAAGGGAACTATGCACTCACTTGTAAGATGGTGACTCAGCACTCGAACAACGCTTCGATATTCTCAAAACAAATTCCTTCGATAAAACCTAGTACCAATACCACTATGGTTTAGTCTAACGATAACCGTGACTAATTAATAGTCTAGCTATTATTATTATTATATAAGAGTTAAATATCATTCAATATAACTCATAATAATAGCCCAAATACTTATTATAAGTTCCTAATAAAGTTAATATATTAAAACATAAGCTATACTAAAGATAGGGTAGGCATAGCTCACTTACAACGCGTTTTCTCGAAAACTGGGCTTCGCTGGAGCAGCCTTTCCGAGCTGAAAGATCCTTTTTCTCGGGACTCCGGGAGCCTCGGGGATTCCTTCGGGTGCTAGTGGGTTTACCTAGGCTTTAGGGGGGTTAGGGAGGTTTAGAGAGAGAGTTTAGAGAGAGAAAGAAGGGTTTGAAGGTGTGAGAATGAATGGAACCCAGCACCTCTATTTATAGGGGAGAAATCTGATGGACTCACCGATTCTGAGTCATGACTTTCCGAGTTGGTGCATGTGGCAACCTTCTGGTGGTGCCACGTGTCCAATTCTGGTGGTGCCACGTCACCCCCTATCGCGTATCAGCCTTCAAACTTAGAAAAATCATAACTTTCGCATACGAGCTCTGTTTTCGACGTTCTTTATATCCACGCATAGGTAAAATCAATATCTACAACTTTTGTTTAGACTCCGTCGGCTAATTCTCGACCGATCTCAAATTTAACAGTAGGAGGCGTTTAGACTGTTAAATGACCGCGAAGAATTCATAACTCCTTCATACGGACTCCGTTTTCGTCTGTCTTTTTACTTTTGAGTTCCTATTAATGAGATCTTCAACTCTCATTAAGGTCACGTAAGCCAAAAACCGCTCGAACTAAAATTCGAGTTTCGGGTCGTGCACTGCTAAGTCGAATCTTAGAAAAATCATAACTTCCTCATACGAAGTCAGATTTGGGCGTTGTTTTTATCGACACTCTTAGTTTTACATATTATATGACTTTCGTTTAGATTTCTAAGGATAAATCTCGTTCTATTGTAAATTCACTATTTACGCTTCCCGGTGCCATGCCGGTTTTGCCGTAAAACTTCGACGGGCCATAACTTCTTCGTTATAACTCGGATTTCGGCGTTCTTTATATGTACGGAAACCTTGTGACATATTCTAAAACTTGGTTAACATTAGTTATTCTAAATAATCTTTTGTCAAAAAGTCGTTTTCGACCCCTATTGCCTTTAAATTGACTAGCCCGGATCTACGGGCGTTACAATGGTGGTCAAATGCGAGGGTTAGAGTACGGCTAGCGTACCTTCTGAGTATGCCACACGTAATCACACTGGGTCAGCTCGGTTGGGTGACTCAATTAGCTTGATTCGGCTGTGTTGACTCAGTTAACTTAATGGATTTGACCGGTTGACTTTGACCAAGTTCAAGCAAGTTTGACCTTGAGGGTGTTTTGGGAATCCTAATTGAGTTGTTCATTTGGTTGGAATAGGAGGTAGTCGAAGTTGACATTCGGAGTTAAGATTCCTTCAGCTTTTGTCTAGTTTGTGAGGTGAGTTTTCCTCACTATACTTACGGGTCGAAGGCACCAATGTCGGCTCATTGGTATGATAACCTGATATTCATTGATATGTGTAGTATGGAATAGATATGCATGGTAGTTTTGATATGCTAGTCTGGTGGATTGGAAGGACCACCTATGATATTGTTTGTATGATTATATGTATTGTTAGTATGTGTTATATGTTGAAATGTTGTGTAGGTTGGGTTGAGGTTGTACTGCTCCGTGTAGTAGCCAACAAACCCTGGAGCAATCCATATATGAGTTGAGGGCTGGGTAGGGCATGCCAGACTCAAATTGAGGGCTCATGAGCATTCCAAATATGAGCTGAGGGTCGGGTAGCACATGCCAGACTCGTACTGTGTCACACCCCAAAACCAAGAATGGCGGAAACGTTCCGGGGTGGAGGACGTCATGTAAAGTATCACAACATAGTAAATGTAAATAAGCAAACAACATCATCCATTGCATTAAATATATAATTTTAATACAAGCGTGTTCCATACAATTTTTAGACACCAAAAATACAATTTAAGTCAAAATAGTATGATGAGTCTTGAATGCGCTCCATCTTCTCAAAAGCTAGCATCGGTACCTGTCTACTGATGACCTGAGAATACAAGTTATTTTGAAACAGTTTATCAGCATTAAGCTGGTGAATTCATAAGCATTTTAGTGTCGAGGTTTGTTATCAAAACGTTTGAACCTGTCGCAAGTATGAGTTGTAAATGTATGTAAGTGTTTGTAAAAGTTTGAATCTCTCAGAAAAACCTATATTTTCTGTTAAAGTAGCCATCTACCAAGGCTTAACTGTTTTGTATGCTCGTTTGATGTAAAAGTGTGTAATTTCCCAAGTATAACTATCATTTAACAAAATATAGTTTGTACATTAAAGTTTAAGTGGGGTTATCACCAAAATGTAATGGGTAAATTATTATAGTACGGTAGTTTTGTTTTATATGAACTACTGCTGTACTAACTACCTTAAACCGGGTTTATATTAAGGTATCATGTGATAAATTGCACCATACTATCGACTGGTAACATCGACAACGTATAGTCAAAAATAAGGTATGACGTTTGGCACCCGCAGACCTGTCGGTCCCACTGTAGCTAGCAGCGAGGTGTAGGATAGTCAATCCAGTATAGATCTATACGCAAACTCATGCTCTCCCTCCAAGAGACTCTGGCTACAACTCGGGTCATGTCAATTAAGACATGCTCCCATACAGTGGATCACAATTGTTAACGTATTCGTGTATATGCAATATAATGTTACTTGTTCTAGTATCGTTGTATATGTTCACTTAGTAATAAGTATTGACTCCTAAATGAACTGACTCGTTGATCTAGAAATTGTAGTAGTATGATCCCGTGTTACCCCGATGGTAACTTACTAACGAGGTGCTGATAAGTATGAATATGGAAGTACTTTTATGTCAATACATGTATATATGATATATAACTAATATTGAAACGACCCTCGGATGGTCACCCGAAATTCCACCAGACCACATCCAAATCGAGGAAAATTAAATAGGACAGGTGACTTTCCTAAGCCCTTTAAACATTATTTATACAGCTATACATATATGGGCATGCAAATTTATAGGTAGTAAAACAAAGTTTACAATAAAGCATTTGATAAGTAAAAGAGTTTGTAAAACCTTTTGAAGTAAAACAGTTTGAACAGTGATAAAATCATTGGTTTCCTAGTTATTAATCAAATGTGATTAATGCAATCACATGTGATCGAAGCAATGACTATAAGTGTTTAACGTGTATCCCCCCCCATAAAGTATTTAAACATTTAAAAGCATTTCAAAGGTTGAATAAAGGGGTATGAACTCACTTGGAAGTTTGAAAATAGCGAGATCGAAAACCGGGCAGAGTTTCGTCTCTGGAAACGGATTTTTCTCGGGATTCTCGGGAATCTCGGGAGTAAAATCGACTCTCGGGACTTGATCAAAAAGACCAGAGCTTCGGGTTTGAACGGGCACGGAAATCGAGGCAAGATCGTGAGAGAAAGAGAGAAAATGAACAAATTTTTCGGAAAGGCTCGCATCCCTTTTATAGGGGTGCTGAACCGCCTCCAAACGCGGGGCGTACGGGCGTACACAGCGCGTACCCGTACGTCATCGCTTACGTATTTCGGATGGAGCGGGTCGGATGGGACGGCGGGTCGGGTAGCTTCGCATAGGGCGACGTGGACGATCCGAGGCCGTGCCCTCGAGTACGCGGGGCGTACGAGGGTACGCGGCGCGTACCTCGGCCCTAGGCTGACTCCTCTTCGGATAATACCGAATTTTTAATAAAAATTATATATAAATTATTTATCAAACTTCAAAAATTCATATCTCCTTCATACGAACTCCGTTTTCGACGTTCTTTATATCCCCGCGAAGGTGAGACTACGATCTACAACTTTCGTTTAGATTCCGTTGGCAAATTCCGAAATTATTTTTATTATTTATTTATTAAAATGACGTGATTAAGGAATTTCTTTAAAAATTCATAACTTCTTTATCTAACGTCGGTTTTTGCCAAACTTTTTTACCGTTGAAATACCATTGTCGAGACCTTCGATTCTCGTTTAGGTCATTCCGGCCAAATGTCGCTCGATCTCCGTTTCGAGTTTTTAGCTGTCTGTTGCTAAGCTGAACTTGGAAAAATCATAACTTCAATATACGAAGTCGGATTTGGGCGTTCTTTTTACGTACGATCATGGTTTAATGATATTTAAACATAGAAGAATTTAAATAGAAACTTTTTGGACATTTTATTATCAAAGTTAATTTTATTAACTCAAAAGTGTTTACAATACTTGACCTATTAGGCCATTACAAAGAGTTGAAATTGTTGGGTTATGAGCATTCTAACACTCCTAAGTGTACATGCAACCCTAAATACCTTGGATCTATGTTTTCTCTATTATACATGCAAATATGAACATCCAAGGTATTATCCTAATCTAGCATACAAAATATCAATATAACAAGATAGAATACATACCTCTTTAATGGTGCTTGTCTTCATGAAGCTTGAGTGCTTAGTGCCCCAAGTGTGACACCTCAAATGGTTCACACAACACCAAATACACTTGGAATAACTTGAGAGAAATTAGAACACTTCTAGAAATCGTGTAGCCCTCATACACACACATAGTGTTAGTCATAGTCACGATTTCTTGAGCCATGGGTTTCTTTTATATGGTGGCTATTAGGGTTACACCATGTAACTCATGACTTTACCCATTCCTTATGCTCCATGGATTTTAACCTCCATGGAGTATCCATGGGTCACCCCATGGACTTAGTCCAACATAAGGAATCTTGGATCACAAGCCCACATATATAAGAATGAATGATTTACACAATCAACCCATATATTTAATTAGTCTTCTTTTGATCACTTAATTAATTCTAGATTAATTCTTGATCAATACTAATTAAATAATCTCATTATTCTTATTATTAATATACTAGACCTTATAATATTTTAATAACCGTAAGTGTCTTATTTCTCTCATTATAGTCTATCCAAGTGCATGATGCCATGCAACCCAAATGGACCATGCCGGGTCGGGTCAAGTCTTACCAATTATAGTTATGGACTTAGACATTAATCCAACAGTCTCCCACTTGGATAAGTCTAAAACTATTATTGTGTATGACTTCAGGAACCAACTAGCAATCGTAGCTCTCAAAAGCTTCTGTCGAACTCTGACCTTGTAGATGAACTCTGATCTTTGTCAACGACTTGTCCATTAGTTAAGGGATCATATATTCCTCCATTCTAGATATCATATGGACTGAGACATGGATTATAATCATTCTCTCTGTCCATTAGTTGTTTCCCGATTTCCGATTTATGACGACTGACTAATTGAACAAATCAAATCAGTCCTGGCCCGGCCGAGCACTTCCATTTGTCATCATCAAATCATCAAGGGGCCCACAGATATCGCTTTCATCCCGAAGGTAAAAGGAATGGATAAACTTCGACTCATATGGCTTGTTCTACTACTTGTTGAATCATACACAAAGACACGTTTTATAGCACCGAGTTACCAAATGCAGTTTCGTGCAATCAATGTACAACCAACTCATAGTAACAACTCATATCTCTAGGTTTGAAGAATATAAGATATTATCGTCTCATGATCACTCGTGATAAAATCCATGAAGTGATTCCAATGAGTGCGGGTTGAATCCAATACTCAGAACTTATGAGCACTCATGAGTGTTGTAGCCCTTTGTCCAACAACTTAGACCTCTACAAGCCAACCCATGACAGTCTTAATTCATATCTACTTCCAACATATGACCGACTGTGGATGGTTTGAATAACTTAGTCATTCTGGAAGAATAACCTAGTTTATTCGGGAAGTCAAAACATGCAAAGTGAAACACAATAATAATTGAATCCAATATGGTCTCAGAACTTATGAATATAAATAAAACTCCTTTTATTTATCACCATATGATTACACATTATTCATTGTATATTGTTTCAGCTATCAACATTATTCTTGAATTTGAAACAATAGTTGTCCAATGCTCCAAGCATGTACACTATGTTTTTCTAAACACTAGTCATGCCATACACCAAGTATGCATAATATGTTTGTCTATGATCTTTATTTTGTGAACTAGATCAAATGAACATAACTTCAATGATTCTCTTTTCACACTCCCAAATCCTTACTGCAAATGCAAGAATTCCAAATTCATGTCATTTACTGAAATCTGTTAGATTCTAAACTTATATGCATCGATCCTCTTGTAATGATTATGCACAAAGTCAGAAAGACTTAACAACAATCATTACAGAGCATTCCAAAGGAGATCAAGTCCTTGGAACCATCCTTCTTGCATTAAGTTTCCTTAATCTTACACAGATTGAAAAATCTAACTTTGAAACATTTCCAGATTCCATTTCGACTATCACTTCTGAACAAGAGTTGCCTCCTTACAGATTATGTCAATATGGTCCTTCCAGAATTATCACTATACTTCCAACTGTCCTTGAGCAACCAATCTTTGGTAAACCTTAGATTTTCCTCGACAATTGTTTAATCCTTTTAGTCATATCTAGTTCTAAACCTTTTCCCTTCTTAATGCCCCAGGCATTTGGAAACTTTTAGAAAGGATGAATATAGCACATGTAATCGGTCCTATATCCGAAGCATATGGGACACGATTCATGATGTCTCACATAAAGACTAAACCAGTCTTTTGCTATAACATTTCCATTTCAATTTGCCAAGTTCTCATAATTCAGATTATGAAAAGGGATGTCGTAATCATAATCGAATTTAAGAACGCAAATAATGGACCCATATACAGAATTTCCTTATGTTGAGCCATTCCAACATGAAATTCATATATATCCTTGACTAAATGATTAAAACCTCACGATCTAAGCTTATAGATTTGAGATGAAGTATAATTTCCTCTCCCTTAATTATAGCAAAACAACTCTTTCCCAGTTAAAACTTTTGTTTTCTATAATTAACATTGCTAGCTTGAAATACTTATCGTAATTAGCATGCTCCCACTAACATGATGATTATTAGCATAACACTTATGCTCCCACTAGCTTTGACATATACTCAGAAAGCTCGACTTCTAGAAATCAATACTTTATTGACTTTCTTACCAAAGTTCAGATTTCTGATACTAGATTGTTTTGATAAGACTTTATCAAAAAACATACACCTTCCCTTAGATAGCTCATGGGTGTGTCAAAACAATTTTAAGAACTATGAAAAGGGATGCCGTAATCATAGTCTTGATCGTTTTGACCTTTGCCATTTCTCACAAGTCCAAGTTAGTGTGCCGGTAAACCACACACGCTCCACTAACGACTTTGAGATCACAATTGCTATCTAGCTAAAATCTACTTAGTGGAAGTGTTTCCTCACCATCATTTTCATGAATCGGAGAGAAACCTTATGACACTTAGATTTAATGGTGTATGAGTTCCTACCCATATGAATTTGTCAAAACCATAATCACAAGACAAGGATAATGACAAATCCAAAACCATATGGATTGAACTCAATCTTAATTTCTTGCCACCTGGCAGCTCAAGGGCCTACCATTGCTTCCAAGTTGTTGTGCAACACATTGAGAACTCTAAGAACTCATATGCAAAGCCAACTTTAACTGGAATGGGCACAGAATATGTCAACACGATAGGTTATAAACCTCAAGTCGTGTGCTAGTGAAGAACTTCAGGTTTCATTCTTGATTAGTTCTTGAGAATTTCAAGACCTTTAAGACTCCCACTGTCCTCTTGACATATAAGACTCTCTTGTCAGATATTCAAGAAATAGTGTGGATTCTAATCAAGACAAACACTTCATACAATTGGCCTTAGTTGGTCTTTGTTTTATCCAAAACATCACAACTTCCCAATTTCAAATGTACAAGAGTAGAAAACTTTTACTCTTACATTTGTCAAGTGTTTTAAACCTTCTTTAAGACATGTCACTGAAATTACAATCTTGGAGTATGACTCTAAGACTTGTATTGAAACGAAGTATGACTTATCTTCTTGATTTAACCATTTCAACAGTTCAAGATCCCTTCTTCTTAGTCATAAGAATGCACTAAGACTTCCTTAGAGAACTAATTTTGATATGGTTTCTTAATCATTGAGATGATCACAAAGCTGATACTAAAGTACTCTCCCATCTTTTCAGATTTGAGAGACTTTTATCCTTCTGCCTTCTTATTCGCTCTGCCTTACATTGGAACCTTTTCCAATGTCTCAGAGTTACACTTAAGCTTGTAAGTATAATCATATTTACTGAGCTTTAGCAAACTATGACGAATAGTCTTATCAATCTTTTGTGGTGGACTTAATCAGTGCACATGACTATGTACTCGATCCCTTAGTCCATTACTTGACTCACACATCCATGTGAACAAGTAATTAGTCTTAATTTTTCCAATACTTGAAAGTTCTCATTCATCATGCTATACAACTTGCATGATTCCAAGTCTCGGTCCAATTGGGACTTTGGATGATGAGAATCTTTCCTTATTTAGTAAATTTAGACATTACCACAAATGAAGGAATCAATTTCATACTTCCACTCTTGCTATTAATGGAATCATACAAGCAACAATTTTTTTTCCTCAAATGCCATTGTAAGGATATTTTTTAAAATAAATAAAATCAAAATTTTTCTTTTATTTTAAAAACTATGCGGAAAAACTTATCCTTACAATCCATATGAAAACTTGTTGTTATCTATTCCTAAGCAATATCTCATAACTCCTAAGAAGTAGCTCAAGAATCCAATCTTCAAACTACGCGATAGAAATCCATCTACGCGATCAGATTCAACATATTCTTTCTTTAAGTTCCTTTACTTTTCTTTGATTCTTAAAACATTACCATGTGACCCAGTCACATCATGTATCAAAAATCTCAGAATAGAAACTTAGCAAAGTTAGATTTGTGGACTTTTACCTGAAGTAGAGTCAATCTTATTGACTTTAACATCCTTAGGTAAATTAGGCAGCTTCGCAACTAATGACCCTTACTTTAGCAATATAAACATATGGACCCTATGATAATGGTACACCGGACTATTACAGACTTAGCTTTTCTCTTTACCATTTGTTCAACCGAGTTGACTATGGCCGATCCCTTTCCATTGGGAAGAGAATGCTTTTTCTGTATTTCCAGTGTCACCATTGTCAATGTCCATAAAGTTTCAGGAAGTTGATCTTAACAATAGATAAGATCATTAAGGGTCTTGTCATAGTCTATTTCATAGGTGTCCCAAAGGAACTCACTATGTGACTTAGAAAGTGATTGAACCACCAACTTTCTCAAGACTTTGACACCCAACTCTCCCGGCTTGTCAATATGTGACTACATCTCCAAGATGTGATCACACCTAGACCTTGCCTTGCCATTAGGGCTTGAGTGATCTTAAACTTTTCAAGAACTTGTGGGTTAGGGAGAATAATTGGAGGAGGAGAAAGAAGTATGATATCCATGGGACATCATCTTCATTAGGAAAGCTTGTTTCAAGAGATTTGGGAAGATCATAAATGTCTAAACCAGACATCTTTTGGGAGATATTCAAGATAGTTAATCTTTGAGTCCTTAATATGACACCCAATATGAAATATTAAGGCTAGGACCCAACAAACTATTTTATAACTTAGAAGAGGTATGCCGTAATCCAAGCTATAAAACAATTTGAAGGTAGGTGAATGACGATTCACCAATTTCCACCAAGACAAACGAAATGTATTATTAGGTTTTAATTGGTTTTGAAACTCCTAGATCTTTTGAGATTCATTGAACTATTCAATGGCATGTTTCAATCTCGAGTGTGCCCTTCAGGTTTTGTGACTGGGATGCCGAGGATCACAAAACAAGGTGTGAAGTAACCATGCAAATTACCTGGTACCCTTAATAAATTACCCCTCAATCAATGTGCCGGTTAACCACACACGCTCCATCGATACTATGATAAACATTAAGTTACCCTTTGCCTACCTTGTTAAATACGAGTTAGTGTGCCGGTTAACCACACACGCTCCACTAACCGACTTAAACAAAGTGCAAAGTGTAATTTCATGGATTAGCACCTTATTCACATTTTCCTAAGTAACTAAGATTGGGAATTATTAAGAGTTTAGTTACTTAGTATTTATCATTAATACTTTTAATGAAGGGAGAATTATAGTCCTGTCAAACCCGTTCGGCTAACGACCCTCCACCAGTCAAGCAAGCGGTGGGTGAGAGTGGACACCCATTAAGTTGCCATTTTATAGGCAACAACCTTATACCCACCTTATAGACCGGCTTCGTGAATGAGGCGTACTAGCGGTAAGACCAACTTTACTCTTATACATGTATATATTATTAACTTATAATATTATAAAGTATAAGGGTTGAATTTTAACTTTTAAAATTCTAAGGGCTAACTTGGAATTAAAGTATTCATAAGAGAAAACTTTACAAATTCCAAAACTTGAGGGCAAGTTTTGAAACTATTCAAAACTAATTAATTCCATAACTTATGTATTTAAAGTAGTTTTAATCCAAAAACTCTTCAAGTTCCATAACTTGTCGACAAATTGTGGAAGACTTTAAACTAATAAAGAATTAATATTTTCTTTATTTTATAACTTATGGAATTAATTAAGGTTACATATTTTATTTATTTATTTATTAATGAAGTGACTCTTGAACCTCCATAACTTAAGGACAAGACTCTTCATCTTTTTTGTAACCTTTGCCAACTTTATGAGTTTTATGAGTCTTTAATGTGACTCTTGATGTAACTTAAGGATAAGTTACACAAACACATTTTATACTCAACTCTTAGATTAATTTGGATTGAAAACAACTTTTTCACTCAACTTTTCTATTAATCTAAGCAACTCATAAGAACAAGATAATTCAAATCAAACTTTTTCATGTAATTAGTCTAACCTTTAAACTAATACAAAACATGAATCTATTGACAATTTTCTTGAAAATGGATTAGCATGAACATTACCACATTTAAAACCAAGTTTATAAGTTCAAAACAACTTAGGGTAATGTTCCTAGTCCATTTCTAGCCAAAAACCTCGAAGATATGCTGTCTGGGGTCCAACTCGTCGAGTGCATGAACTCAACTCGGCGAGTTGGATGCATTTTGCCTTGGACTCGTCGAGTCCCTTCATGGACTCGGCGAGTCAGCTGGGCTGACAGCATCAAAACTCGATTTTTCAGCTTCTATTGCAGGTATAACAAGAAAACAAGCCTAGGCTCTGATACCACTGTTAGGTTATGGGCATTCTAACACTCCTAAGTGTACATGCAACCCTAAATACCTTGGATCTATGTTTTCTCTATTATACATGCAAATATGAACATCCAAGGTATTATCCTAATCTAGCATACAAAATAATGGATATAACAAGATAGAATACATACCTCTTTGATAGTGCTTGTCTTCATGAAGCTTGAGTGCTTAGTGCCCCAAGTGTGACACCTCAAATGGTTCACACAACACCATAAGCACTTGAAATAACTTAGAGAGAAATTAGAACACTTCATGAAATCGTGTAGCCCTCATACATACACATAGTGTTAGTCATAGTCACGATTTCTTGAGCCATGGGTTTCTTTTATATGGTGGCTATTAGGGTTACACCATGTAACTCATGACTTTACCCATTCCTTATGCTCCATGGATTTTAACCTCCATGGAGTATCCATGGGTCACCCCATGGACTTAGTCCAACATAAGGAATCTTGGATCACAAGCCCACATATATAAGAATGAATGATTTACACAATCAACCCATATATTTAATTAGTCTTCTTTTGATCACTTAATTAATTCTAGATTAATTCTTGATCAATACTAATTAAATAATCTCATTATTCTTATTATTAATATACTAGACCTTATAATATTTTAATAACCGTAAGTGTCTTATTTCTCTCATTATAGTCTATCCAAGTGCATGATGCCATGCAACCCAAATGGACCATGCCGGGTCGGGTCAAGTCTTACCAATTATAGTTATGGACTTAGACATTAATCCAACAGAAATATCGGGTTGTCACATACTGAGGTCTTGGTGGTGTTTAGTCTGATGATTGATCTGGTCGGGGAGCAAGCCAAATGTAAATTGTTGGTCATGAGGGCAAGCCAGACTTATGTTGTAAGCTCTGGGGTAATCCAGTCTTTTAGGTGTGGACCCATTGTATGATGTTCTTGTATACATGTTATTTGACTACATGGTGGTACTTTAGGGGATCTCACTAATTGGGCTTATAGTTTTGGGTTATGTTTTAGGTACTTCAGATAATCGCGGGAAGGCGAAGTCATGACCGTACACATCCTCATGTTTGACTTATGATTTTGGGAAGCTCTGATGTTGAATATGTTTTGAAAACTATATTGTAAACAATTTATGATTTTGGGTTGGTTTTAAATGTTTAAATTTTTCATGATTTTCATGGATGTAACAACTTTGCTTACAAACACTCACACTTTTAGAATTAAGTAACGGATTAGGATTGTCATGAATTTGATTGTAGATTGTCTAAGGGAGTTAGATATAGCAATCGTATTACTACAACATTCATGAGTAATTAGAAATGGAGATTTAAGTATTTAATAAACCCACACTCAAAGAATTACTTCATGGACTATATCACGAGTAATTAGGAGATGATAATATCTTATATTCTTAAAATGGAGATATATGAGTTGTAAGTTACAAGTCGGTTGTGCATTGGTATTGCGAAAGCTCATCAGTAACATGATGTTATTAAAAGCAGTATCATATATGATTTGGTGGGTAAAGGATACAAGCATATAAGTCAAAATTTATTCCTTCCTTTTTCCCAATGGAAAAAGCGATATCTTTGGGCCCTTCGGTGATTTGATATTGACTTATAGTGTTGGGCTCAACCATGAATCAATTGATGTGTTTAATTTATAGTCTTATGTTGTCATCACAAATCAGAAACTGGAAAACAAAAAAAACTTGGATAGTGAGATTGATTCTAATCGATATCCCATGTCTATATGATATCAATTAGAATTGAGGAATATTAAATCTCTTATCTTCTGGCCAACATCTAGTCATCTCAGAGTTCGATAGTTGCTATAGAAGCACTCTTTGTTGTCTAATTTAGAAGTTATATTGGTAATTGCAATTATAAAGTTATCCAAGTGGCAGACTATTGGATTAGGTGTCTAAGCAAATAACTGAATTAGTATATAGTTGAATTATTAGCAAAGTACTTTTAGGTTGCCCTCAAACATGGTAATTGAATAGGATGAATTTTAGAGAGAGAGAGAGAGAGAAAGAGAGAGAGAGACTGATTTATTGATTTATTATATGATTAATAAATAGAAATAAATGAACTTATTAATACGTTGTAAAAATAATATATTAATTAGAAATAGTATTATTTTATTAATAATTAATCAGAAATTAATTAAAATTAATTTGGGATTAATTGGACTAATTAAAAGTACAAGGGCTAAAGTATAATTGTTCAATAGTTGAAAAAGTTAGGGTCCCAGAACCTTCCTTGGAAGTGTGGACGGAGATTAGGGATATTCCAAGTTTTATGTAATATTCCCTACAGATAAATAGGAAGATGGATAATTATCAATTTGAATTAATATTCTTTTATTCAAATTAGGGTTATCTAGGGTTTCCTAAATCCACTATATAAGGACCCTTTAGCCTTTAAGTTTTGGCCACCTTCTCATTCCAAAGGATATCCAAAATTTCTCCATCCCCCTCTTCTCACTTTTAGCATCCGTGTTGCTAGGGTTGGGTGTAAAACATTAGAGGCACGAGATTTCTGGTGCTAGCTTCGAAGTGACTACAAGAAGGATTTCGGCTGATTATCTACTCGTATAATCAAAAGGTATGTTTTTCTAAACCCTTTTATTAGTTTCGAAAATACTAGGGTTCTTAATGTTCAATTGGTTATTGCATTTAATAGTAAAAACATAAATCCTTGAGGTTGCATGTAGACTTAGGGTTTAAATTTTTTTTCATCAAAATATGATTTTTGGAACCTATAAATCCCATCAGTTTATTTGTTAATTTTTCCTATTTAAGGAAAGAGATATCTTTGGACCCCTTGGTGATTTGATGTTGACATTATAAGAGTTGGGCCCAGTCGGAACCGAATTGATTTGTTTAATTAGTAGTCTGAGGACATCATCACAAATCGGGAAATCAAGAAACAGAATCTTGGACCATGAGATTTATTCTAATCTATGTCTCATGTCCATACGATATCATGAGAGACAAGGGATCACACATTACTTATTTTAGGGTTGGTGTCTGATTTAATCAAAGTTTGATAGTGGCTTGGAATGCACTCTTTACTTGTTATTCAGAGAACCATACTTGCAGTTACAGTTGATGACTTATCCAAGAGGGGGACAGTTAGATTTATGTATCTAAGGTCTTCAATAAATTAGTATACTGAGTGAAAAATAGTAAAGTCCTTTTTAGGTTGCCCTCATAACTAGGAAATTATATGGATTGATATTAAAAGAGATAAATAATTTATTAATATACTATAGGATTAATATATCAATTAGAAATATAAATAATTAATTAAGAATTAATTAGAGTTAATTAAATTAATTTTTTATATTAATTAGAATTAATTAACAGGTCTAAGGGTTAGAGTGCAATCGTTACAAATTTTAACAAGGAAGCATTCTAGAACCTCCTTAGGAGGGGACGGTTTTGGAAGCCCTCTCTAGGGCTTTTGGAAGCCTTCATGGGAAAGTGAATTTGAATTGTAATAGAATATTAATATATTGAATTCAAATTAGGGTTTCCTATAACTATAAATAGGGACCTCAATTAGAATCAACAACTATGCACAAGACAAGGCAATTTCAAAATTCCTCTCCCTCTCTATCTTATGTTGATCCTATGGTTTTCCTAGGGTTTCGATGTGATTCATTAGAGGCTTCCACACTATTAGGGCTAGCATTCCAAGAAGGGTTGTTAAACTGAAGAGAGTCCTTAGTATATAGAATGCATACAATAAATGTACTAAGGTGTTTACCATATAGTAGTTGAAGGTTTTCATGGCTTCAAGTTCCCTTCAAAGAGTAGAAGGAATGAGGTTGGCATGAGAGAGAGAGAGAGAGAGATAGAGAGAAAGAAAGAAAGAAAGAAAGAAAGAGATTGGGGAATGTTGAATAGTTGAATAGAATATAAAGAATAAGTTAGTCAAGCCTTCAAATAGGAGATTATTAGGGTGTGGATACTTGATCAAAATGGCCATAGAGAGAATGTCATCCCGATGAAAGAATAGCTAGAGAGAATGTCCTCTTGGTGAGAGAATGGTCCGCAATAAAACGCTCCCCTTGATCAAGATAATGCTCCTTTGAAAAAATAATTCTATGTCCTTAAAGTGATAGGCACTAGGGGCATACATTGGAGCCTAAGAAAATTAGCTCCAATTAATGCCAAATGCGCTCCTTCTTGAAGACGATGCGATGCTTGGAGAATGTGCTTCGTGGATATGTTGATCTAGAGAATGTGCTCCATGGATATTTTGGTCCTTCCAAATGCACTCCTTGAAAGATCTAGTATGCTTAAGAATCATATTAAAGTAATATTGCTAATTACCATATATGATACTAATTGGTCACACTAACAACTTGATATAATTGCTTATTTATTAGAAATTAATTTTAATAAATATTCACTAAATGCTTATAATTAAATTGGAAATTATTTATTTCTAGGAAATAATAATTTTCATTAGCAAGAAACATTATATATGTAATTCATATGGTATGAATTAATAAGTCATGCACAACATTTTGGACTAGATAAATTCTTTTTTCTTTTACCAAAAAGTTAAAGTTTATATTTTATAAACTTGGTTTATAAAATATAAAGCTTTTATCTTCTTTCTTTTATTATTTTTATAAAATAAGAGTCAAAAGACAAGAGTATGGCTTTCATGTCAATGTATTTAAAAGTAATAGGTATGCAAGAAATCATGGGGGGACAAGCTTGTCTAAAGGGATTAATGGTTAAGGATATTCAGATTAAGTCTTCGCTTTAACTAGCTTAGAGGATTTCATGTTATGTGTCCCTTCTTACATGCAAATTTCAAAATTCCTATGTTCTACCTCATTCTCTCTTGCTTTGTTAAGAACACTTGAAGATTACTTGCATGTATACTCTCTTGAAGTTCATACTTTTGTTATAAACTTCAAGCTTAAGAGTGTAAGTGTTTATGGACTAGCATCTACATCAAGTTAAGTCATTGTTGGTGTCTCAAAAGTTTCAAATTTATCATAAACATTCAAGCCTCCTAATAGCAACCAAAGAACAACAAAGGTTGTTATTTCTTCATCATTTCTATGGTTGGTGTTTAAATCTTTCTTTAACTTGCAAGGTGATCCTTGGTAGGTATAAAATGTTTATGTTATGTTCAAAATTTAAAGTCTTCCGTTTGCTATGATATGAGTTTTTAGAAGCAATTTTTGAAGTAAAACCCAACAATTTGTATCAAGAGCCACCTTGCAAGTTTGGTTTGATTTTTTGAATTTTGGAAATCTTAGTTTTTAGAGAATAAGGATAACTTGTTTTTTGTATAGAAAAATAAGTTCATACATAATTTCTATGAAAACTTGATAACTGTTATTTTTTTATGTGACAAAAGTTTCATGCATCTTTTGTGATTTAAAGTTGTCTTAAGAAAAAGGTTGTTTTATGTGTATGTTGATATGTATAATGTGTATAAACTAGCCAAGGAGCATTATGATTGATGTGTTGTTGTGTTTGGTATTTTTGTTATAAAAATGGTTGTAATAATTTATTTATTCATATGGTATGTAATAATTAAATAGATTAGTTTTCTTGGTTATTTTGTAAAGTAATAGATTATTTTTTATAAATAATTTATTTGTACAAAGATGTAACAAGAAATGAAGTTGGAGCCATTTTTTGAAGACAGAAATGCAATTTTTGTGACTACATAAGTGTTGGGTATAAAGATGACACTTTCTAAAAAGTGTCATGAATGTTGTCAACAATAGCCTTTTCTTTAAAGGGTTGTTGACCTAATACAACACTTTCTACAACCCTTTTCTTAAAACTGCTGCATGTGGCTGAATATTACCATTAAAGAAGATTTTTGGTCCCCTTAAATGTCCCTGTAGGAATGGACTTGGCATCTTTTGTGTTGGCTTACAAAAATATCATTAGTTGGTTAAGTTTATACACATACGTTTTTATGCATGTTTGTGTTGTTTTTTTATGCAATTATTATGTGTGGCTGATAAATTAGTTTTTCACATGCTAAAATAATTTTCGATAAAATAAACGTCGCGCAGAGTTTGGTTTTCAAAATTGGACATAACATGTAACAAGCTATTATTTTAAAATAAAAGCCGGTTTTATAAAATCGTTATTAATAATAGCAAATTTTGAAATAGTCCATTACAACTTTTAAACTGATGATTTTTGTAAATTATACAAAATCCAAATATATAAGTAATACATGTTTTATTAAAGATATAAAAGGTTCAAATGCACTCAAACTTAATACCGGTTATTAAAATTGAATCGCGTCACATTAAATAAAAATATGGTTTTTATACAAAACCTCAAAAGTGATTTTCTTTTAAAAATTGGTACCATGGTTTATTATATGCATGTAATAGCCATGATATCATATGTTTTTAAAACTAGAATTATAAAACATGTAAAGACATTTTTTACAAACCTCAAATCTATGCAATCATTTTGAAGAACAATCACACATTTCTTGTATGCACTAGTGGGATAAAGGATACCTAACCGCTTAGTGTTATCTTTTGATGGTCAGGGTGTCTTCACAATTTCTATAACCAAGATATAGGCCGATTACATATGTTTTTCAAATTGGACGATTTGATCGGAAATCTTTTGTGATAAACTATACCTAAGAAAGAGAGTTCTGAGGCATAGATGGGATAAAACATGTCTAATTAAATTTGTTATTAGCGAACCCTATAAATCTAGGAATTATATACTAATATATAATTTATAATTGATATCTACCTGGTTGAATTTAAGTGGATGGGATAAACGATACCTAACCATTTATTTATTTTGCATCTTGGATCCTAGACTTTGATAATTAATATTTTTGGAAACTAAAAGGGTATTAATTATTGAAGATTAAATATTAAAAATACTAAATGAATTTTGTTAAAATTTTGTAGTTAAATAATCCATCCTCTGAATCATGAATTGCCATTTTCTTTAAATGAGTTAATGAAACAATAACATTCACTAGACAACTTCAATGAATGAGTTCATGTCTTAAGAGACAATCTCGTGAGAGATATGAAATTGTATACACTTAAATGTCCTAGTCCTAAACTATTTTCTTTCAGAAATAAGCACGAACATGATACCTAGTAAAGGCATCACTATGATGCTAAAGATGTCTCTAACATCAAACTAGAAAAGGTACAAGGCCAAAAAGAATCACCATCTGTGATCTAGGAGGCCCATGTTTTATGGACAGAACACCATTAAGCCCAAGAAATCTACTAAATCCCACATATATGGATCTTGTTTCTTTTGTGGAGAAACTAGACACTAGAAGAGGCTATGCTCCTCTTATATAGAAAGAAAGTCTGGAAGAGGCTAGTACATTGGGTATCTACTAGATAGAACTCATACTTTTCATATAGCACTTAGGTACTTGGTACTTAATTATTAATCTAATATTTGTAAATGTCTTGCATATATTTACAGAAGAGTAACCAGCTGAGCATAACCAAGTTGGAACTACACTCTTGGAGCTTAGTTCATTATTTATGCATAGAACATAAAGTACTTGTAATGTAAAACAATATTTGTTTTGAAAAAATCTATGTTTTAATTTAGCATGTCTAAATTTAAGTCTCACTTATTTTATTCAAATGTTTGATAATTTACTTAATCGTTTTTCATAACGATAATATTTATATTCTGTAATGATTAACTTCTATTTATGAGACTAGATCTCTTAATAGATTTGTAAAGTAAACATCACATTTTACAAATTAAAGTAAGTTCTATATGCAAACACTTTTGACTTAAACTTGTTTTAAATCAAACGCATCTTTGACATTGTTATCTTTATTATATAAATGACATTCACATATTGCAACTTCAAGAAAAAGATCTTTGAAAACAAATAATGTAGTTTGTTTGACATATGTGAATCTTATATATATATATATATATATATATATATATATATATATATATATAAGATTCCTAATGATATTTCATTAATTACTAGAAAAATTAAATTAAAAAGGAACTATACACTTTGGTGCATGAATTCCTTTCTAATGAATGTATAAGATTTAGCACAAGATATAAACTAGTAACACCATCTAAAGCCTTAGTGGTGATAAAGGATGAGTTAAATTTTACTTTATAAGATTTACTTACTAATTGGTAGAGATATCCTCGTTGAATCTTTGTGGGATAATACTTCAATCACTACTAATTGTATCTTGAATACAAACACCAACTAATAAGTAGATTAAAAACTTTATAAGATTTAGTATGGAAAGGCTCCATCCTTATCTTAAATAATGTTCTATGGATTTAAAGCCTATGCTGGAATAAAGCTTCTAAACCCAAAATCTACAAAATACATATTTGTATATAATACTCTAAATATGGGTTAAACTATAATATGCAAACCACCAAGAATAAGTTCTCTTAGTCTTGTGAAAGCAAAGTTATTAGAAAGCAAGCTTCAAATGACAAAGCGAGTGAGAGGTACATGGAACTTGAAGCAACTCAAAAACCATAACCTTATGTAGTAATAATTGGCTTAGTTTTAACAAGGATTACTAAACTTGAATAATAGCTATTCACAAACACAAATTGTTCGCATTAATGGTAGAAATCATCTATGACTTAAGAAATGTGTAATCTCTCATTGATGAGTTTTTATTAATGGTTTCTGGAAAACCCATCAAGTACCATGATGCTATGTTAGATTTCGAATCTGATAAATGACTTAGAGTCATAAACATGAGATGTAATTCATGTATGAGAATCAAGAATGGGCTTGATTAAAATTTCTCCCTATAGCAATGCTAGAAGGAGTAAATCATTCTTCTAGAAAGAATAAATTACATGGATAGCCATACACTTTTAAAGCAAGAATTGTAGTAAAAGGATTTACTCATACTCATGTCACTGACTATGGTCGTCATCATACTCATGACAATGACAGTAATCAAACCTTTTTCTCAAATTGCTATGATTAGATCAATAAGGGTATTAGTTATTATAAATTCATATTCTTAATATGAGATATAGTAAATAGATTTCAAGAAAGACCGATTTGGTAATCGACACCTACTAGAAGATATCTTGTAACACCGTAATTTTCAAAATAATTTTTGCATTTTATAAAGAACGTAATTCATTCATTATTCATAAAAACATCATTGTTTGAACTCATTTCAAAACATATACAAATCCCAAGATCTCATAGCATAAAAAAATCTCGTGTGTGTACTGATCAAGCCAGCGCCTTCCCGCGAACATCACTGATACCTGAAACACATAACACAACAACTGTAAGCATAAATGCTTAGTGAGTTCCCCAAGATACTAATTACGCACATACGCCTTTCCAGGCCCTGACCTTCCGGTCCATGTGTCTCAGGGTACTTCCGTCCCGAGTCGGTAAACCTTCTGGTCCAACCTGCATCAACCTTACGGTCCACATCCCAATGCCTTCCGGACCATAACATATACGCCTTCCAACCCATAACATAATGCCTTCCGACCCATATCAAGCATATCATACATAGCACATATAAATGATTAACTTATCATATACAATGCATATAACTCATAACATATCCGACCTTCCGGTCACACAATAAAAACCCTTCTGGGTACAGTATAGTGAGAAAACTCACCTGGCACTAAGAATCAACCTCCAATCATGCTGCTTACCAAACACCGACTTCTAACTATGTGTCAAATCTGACAATTAACCCAATCAGGAACTAAGTCCAATTTCTCAATCACCAGGTCTAAAGATAGACCATCTACTAGTCCATTACGATCCTAACCCATTGGTCCCACCAAGGCCCAATAATAATTGAGTTTTCCCCAAGTCCCAAACTCATCCTACAAGACCAGCCCAACATGAGGCCCAAGATATCAATTTAAATTCTCAGATCACATGCTCCACTAAGCAGGCCCAAGGATTCCGGCCCATCACAATAAGCCCAAAAGATCACCTAGTCCAAAAGCCCACAGAGGGGTTATGCGGGGCGTACCTCTCTTGGTACGCTCAGCGTACTCATACGTGCACAAATCTGATCGGGGACCTCAGCCTAGTACGCGGGGCGTACTAGGATTACGCTGGACATACTCTCAGTTTTGCTTAAATACATTTCTGGGTCTTAACCCGTTACGACCTTGACTTATCTCTTGGATCTGGACTTCCTAACATCTCTTACTCCATAAAGTTATAGACTTTAAGCCTTTACATGGCTGGTGAGGTCACAACACATAAAAACTCTTACTTTCATAACCCAAAATGCTCATAACTCATGCATGGGTAGATTCACACGATCAAGATCTCATTTTTTTATGGTTCTTCATCATTAGATACACTTAAAAGGACAAATATTAAGCTTTGGAGTGCATCAACTCATAAAGTCTCAAGCTTGGGACCAAAAACCCTAAAATGGGCCCTAAAATGCACAAAACAGAAAGAGAAGGAAAGTTTGGAGCTTTATACCATCAAATGGTGCTCTAGCCCCAAGGAAGCTCAGATCCACAACTTGTTCTTCGACTTCACACACTTTCATGCTTCTTCTTGACTCTCCAAAATCCACAAGAACACAACAAGCTCATTTATGGCCACCACAAACTTCAAGGACGGATATTAGGGTTTGAGAGGGTCTAACCACTGAGGAAGGTGGCCAAAAATGAGACCATCTCTTTGTTTATATAGGGACACTTCATTTAATTAGGGTTTTCCTCAGTGCCTAGTATGCCCAGCGTACACCCTGGTACGCCCAGTGTACTAGGTGGCTCAGCTTAAGAAAAATGTGTGTATGTACGCTAAGCGTACGCATTATGTATGCCCAGCATATGTGGTTGCCAACTTCCTGAATTTAAGGGCTTAACTTGTCAATCCTCCAAACTTTCATAGCTTCCAAGATAAAAATTTGTTTCCACCATCCTCCTACATATCGAAAAGTAATGAGATCCCTTACCTTTCAAGCAACTCGCCTCAAACTGCAACTTTCTCGTGCCCGACTCGTGACCCACCAACACCAATCACGAACAATCTGAAACAGGATGTTACAATTCTCCCCCACTTGAATTAGATTTCTCCCTCAAAATCCGCCCGTTTCCATATATAAATTGATACTGCCTTGGAACGGTACCACCGAAAGAATCTCATACCATACCGAAATCTTCTTCCATGGATAACTGAACCCACACAGAACCCAAAAAATCAAATCTAATCCAACCATTCTGATGTTGACACGCTCAAACCCAAAATCTGGAAACGCTAGTGGCCTGACCCACCGCCAGACCGCCCATTGAAACGATCACCATGATTTCCGCCCTCGGATGCCACACCGCGATAACTCACTACTCCTCTGATCCACCATCGCGACTGGTCCTTCGACACAATTCATACTCGCATCCATTTGGATATCCTCCAGTGGAACCATTGCCCACTCATCGGCTATACCCTTCCTCAAATGACACGTGGAAGGTATCATGAATCAGATCCAACTCCGCAGGTAGCTCCAAACGATATGCTACTCTGCTTACCCTCGCGATCACTCTAAACAACCTGATATATCGGGGCCCCTACTTGCTCCTCTTCCTAAATCGAATCACTCCTTTCCAAGGAGATACCTTTAGGAGTGCAAAATCACCGACCTAGAATTCGAGCTCAGATCGTCTCCTATCCGCATAACTCTTCTGGCGACTATGAATGGTCAACAGCCTCTATCTGACCTGCTGAATCTGCTCTGATGTCTGAAGCACTATCTCTGTACTACCCATCAATCATTACCCTACCTCTCCCGAAAGAAAGGGGGGTCCGACACTTCCTTCTGCACAACAGCTCAAAATATGGCATACCGATGCTCGAGTGATGGCTGTTGGTGTAAGAGAACTCAGTCAAGTGGAAAATCGTGTCCCAACTCCTCATGAAATCTTTTCCAGAATCTGGAAGAGAAGCGCACATCTCGATCTGAAGCAATCGGATCTGACACTTAATGCCACGATACTACCTCTCTCTCGAACAATTCCGCTAGCCTCTCAGCAGAAAACTCTCCCTAACTTCACTCTCATATCAGCTCTCTTTGCCCAGTGATACATAATACACAAGGTCCACCTTACTCCAACCGGATATTATACTCCTAATAGAATCGTATCATGTTCCCCATGGCATTTTCTGTATCCGCGGACCGACCCTACCCAGGTCTAAGATATCGGGTGATAGACATAATCCTTCCTCTTAGCACGAGACTCGTCTCAGAATTCTAGAATCTCACTTCGTGTACACCATCAATGCCAACTCAACTCAAGAGTTCGATTCGTACCAACGTTGAAACCTCATGTCCCAATGAAACGTTTATCCCATGACTCAACCTGCACCCAGCGCATATACCACCTTTCCAATTCCCTTATGATGCGACAATCACCACTCAACTCAAATATAGTGATTACCGTCAAGGGCGGAGACCCCAGTCTCTCCCCTGTTTCAACCACCAGACTCCCAAAAACTCAATACTAGAGCTACTCAAGCCCAAGATTCTCATGTATCGTGCTCTAATAAAAGAGTATTCCCTCATAACCACCTCTTGCTGACTAGAGAATACTACGGCTCCTCGTAGCATCACAACATCCTCTGGCTAGTGAGCACCACGACCGCCCCCGTAGTATCACCACACCCTCCTCTGAATAATGAGTACTACGGTTCCCCGTAGCATCATAACATCCTCTCTTCAAAATAATCCCTCTTGATGACACTACCCGAAGGTTCTCACTGGAGTCATAGATACTCGATACACCACCTGCCGTCACAACTCAAGACTTCTTAAAATTAATTCAGAAAACAAGGCATTATACTCAGATCCCTCGAACCACCATTACAATACATTCCAAAGTCCTGCCTCCACCACAGACTTCGATTTTCAGCATCCCGCAGGTACAACAATACATTCTCTCCGAATCTCGTAAATAATCCTTCATTTTACCCAACGCGCAACCTCGGTGTATTCAACACTCCATTAGAACACGAAGGAATCACTAACGTTTCAGAATGCGTTGATGACCATCCGAAGTTCTTTCCTTTACTGCTCAAAACCCATACAAGAGTACACTTACCGACTTGGGAGTTGGCTGCCCGATTATCTCCCAAACGCCTTAAAAGGGCATATGACAATCCATACACCGAACCATAAGTCCTCAGTTTCCAATACCCTCCCTACGAGCTTACCACCTTTAACATCCCTCACCACCACCAGATTCCTGACTAATGGCCACCTGTCGTGGAGACACACGTCCATACTCATAACGTACTTCATGTCTAATCTCACTCCGCACTTCGCCTTGTCCAATAATAACCATGGTCTCATGATTCCGAACCGCAGGTCTCTATATCCAGATTTCTAACCGCCCTTGATCAAATCTCTGGTACCCTCCATAAAGTCCGGTCCTCCCCCACTTAGGGTTCGAACCATCACCAATTGACTCACTAACAACTATCCCATAGACAGTTTCTACCAGAACATCGCACCTACTCTTGGAGGGCGCTACACGATGCCCCATGATCTCCCTACATAGGGATCAAGCAACCCCAAATTCACTTAAATCTCTGATGAAGTCCCCAAGAGCTTCTTGTCACGACTACCTCTAGTTCCTCTAAAAATCTCATACCATCTACTATCGAGCATCTCAGTTGTCCAATAATAATCCGAACTAACAAACTGGAAATTCTGAATCATCATACTCCTCATCCTCGCAATCCCAACCAACACGTGAATCATCACAAGAGCAGGGTCACCACTCCCATACTCAATTCCTCACATAGACATAAGGGTCATCGCCCCAATATACTCTTCTGGGTCACCCATTGCTGCAGTTAGTATACGTCCTACTATACACAAGTAGGGTGCATCCTGGTCCCTGCCCATCTCCGTCCCACTAACAACCTGCTCATGATATACCATTTCTTGCAGCAGACACGCTGCCAAAAACTCTGGTGGAAGATCGCCATCAATGACAGCCTGCAGGGTTTACTCCTAACCCCAAAAACCGAAGTCTCATACCTCTTATGCTTCCCCACAGGAAGCGAGAATAGCACCACTCAGGTCACAGAAAGTGTCCCCTTTTTCTCGGTTGCTTGCTCCTCTCAAGCCGTAACCATCTCTACTCATCTTTGAGTCTTACGACTACATCTGACATCTTACCAAAAATATTTGAAATGCTCTCGGCCTCCCTCTCAAGGGATGCCTCTTCCGGCTCAATCATGGCCCTCAGGCTTGAAACCTCATCGCGCGCAATTTCCACATATTCAACCATGTTCGGATAATCGGGGGACCACAAACATCATTCACTACGAACCATTGTACCCAGACCATGACATTTATTCCCAATCTGCTTCGACGCATGGTATTCGAATCATGACACTACTCCTTGATCTCTCGTCCCCACTTGTTTCCCTAGTACCCTAAGGATTCTTACTTGGACTGCTTACTGATACGGTGTCTTCGGTAGTACGGGCCCTATGCTACCGCTCACACTGCATCAGTATTCACCCCAAGTCATCCTTTTAGGATCCCAGATCACAAGCACTCTGATCTCGCTATGCATAGTCTAATCTCCCGTACACCTTTCGTAAGCTCCCCACTCCTACCTACTCACTCTCAAGTATCTCATAGCAGCAGAAATCTCCTAGGCTAAGGCATCACAAATTAGGCCACTCTAGTCCTAATATGATTACCTAGCCTACTCTATCGTGCATCTTATATCATATCATAACTCATAGTACATAATGTAATAGTATTTTGGGGATTCACCGTTCGGGCGCTGGCTGACCGTACACACCTTCCACTCTGTCTGCTTCCAAAACCTCTTTTTCTTTTTAGAAAATTTTAGTTTTATTTGAAAATTTCTCAAATTCCTCTGTTTGAGTTCCAATACGCCCGAAAGTGCATCCGAATCCCCCAAACCAAGGATTTGATACCAACTTGTAACAACCTAATTTTCAAAATAATTTCCGCATTTTATAAAGAACGTAATTCATTCATTATTCATAAAAACATCATTGTTTGAACTCATTTCAAAACATATACAAATCCCAAGATCTCATAGCATAAAAAAAATCTCGTGTGTGTACTGATCAAGCTGGCGCCTTCCCGCGAACATCACTGATACCTGAAACACATAACACAACAACTGTAAGCATAAATGCTTAGTGAGTTCCCCAAGATACTACTTACGCACATACGCCTTTCCAGGCCCTGACCTTCCGGTCCATGTATCTCAGGGGACTTCCGTCCCGAGTCGGTAAACCTTCCGGTCCTACCTGCATCAACCTTACGGTCCACATCCCAACGCCTTCCGGCCCATAACATATACGCCTTCCAACCCATAACATAATGCCTACCGGCCCATATCAAGCATATCATACATAGCACATATAAATGACTAACTTATCATATACAATACATATAACTCATAACATATCCGACCTTCCGGTCACACAATAAAAACCCTTCTGGGTACAGTATAGTGAGAAAACTCACCTGACACTAAGAATCAACCTCCAATCATGCTGCTTGCCAAACACCAACTTCTAACTCTGTGTCAAATCCGACAATTAACCCAATTAGGAACTAAGTCCACTTTCTCAATCACCAGGTCTAAAGATAGACCATCTACCAGTCCATTACGATCCTAACCCATTGGGCCCACCAAGGCCCAATAATAATTGAGTTTTCCCTAAGGCCCAACCTCATCCTACAAGACCAGCCCAACATGAGGCCCAAGACATCAATTTAAATTCTCAGATCACATGTTCCACTAAGCAGGCCCAAGGATTCTGGCCCATCACAATAAGCCCAAAAGATCGCCTAGTCCAAAAGCCCACAGAGGGGTTACGCGGGACGTACCTCTCTGGTACGCTCAGCGTACTCAAACATGCACAAATCTGATCGGGGACCTCAACCTAGTATGTGTGGCGTACTAGGATTACGTTGGGGGTACTCTCAGTTTTGCTTAAATACATTTCTGGGTCTTAACCCGTTACGACCTTGACTTATCTCTTGGATCTGGACTTCCTAACATCTCTTACTCCATAAAGTTATCGACTTTTAGCCTTTGCTTGGTTGGTGAGGTCACAACACATAAAAACTCTTACTTTCATAACCCAAAGTGCTCATAACTCATGCATGGGTAGATTCACACGATCAAGATCTCATTTTTTATGGTTCTTCATCATTAGATACACTTAAAAGGATGGCTATTAAGCTTTGGAGTGCATCAACTCATAAAGTCTCAAGCTTGGGACCAAAAACCCTAAAATGGTCCCTAAAATACACAAAACAGAAAGAGAGGGAAAGTTTGGAGCTTTATACCTTAAAATGGTGCTCTAGCCCCAAGGAAGCTCAGATCCACAGCTTGTTCTTCGACTTCACACCCTTTCATGCTTCTTCTTGACTCTCCAAAATCCACAAGAACACAACAAGCTCATTTGTGGCCACCACAAACTTCAAGGACGGATATTAGGGTTTGAGAGGGTCTAACCACTGAGGAAGGTGGCTAAAAATGAGACCATCTCTTTCTTTATATAGGGACACATCATTTAATTAGGGTTTTCCTCAGTTCCTAGTACGCCCAGCGTACTAGGTGGCTCAGCTTAAGAAAAACGTGTGTATGTACGCTAAGCGTACGCATTATGTACGCCCAGCGTACTTGGTTTCCAACTTCCTGAATTTAAGGGCTTAACTTGTCAATCCTCCAAACTTTCATAGCTTACAAGATAAAACTTTGTTTCCACCATCCTCTTACATATCGAAAAGTAATGAGATCCCTTACCTTTCAAGCAACTCGCCTCAAACTGCAACCTTCTCGCGCCCGAATCGTGACCCACCAACACCAATCACGAACAGTCTGAAACAGGATGTTACATATCTATATAGATTATCATGGAGGTTTTCTTAATCCATGTTATCCTAACAAAATGTGTATAGCTTAAGATCTACTTGTGAAAATAAAGCAAAACATCTCAATGTTGGAATCATTATTTTAATGTGAAAAATACACGGTGTACTTTTATATCAAAATAAAGAGAACATGTGTGCTTACGAAGAACTAGTGGGAGCATAGTGAAATTCCTAATCTTATATGAATGAGACATACTAAATCATTTAAAATCAGATTCTGACTAAGCAATGTCGTTTTCACCTTGACTTGGAAAGTGTTTATAAAATGAAATATTTAGGAAGGAGAAAATAAATTATTGGAATGTGAAATCTATAAAGGATAGATAAAATGAATTTTAAAAGTTGTATGTCTTCATGCATGTATTTGCAATATCTTGAAAGGGATCAAGACACAAGATTCTTTTAAAGAATTCCTAACATTGTCTTATGGCACCATTTTGAGTTGGCCTCAAAAGCACCTGGCTCATAGGTTTGAACTAGATAAAATGATTTATATTCCATTTTATTGGAAAATGAATTCATCGTTTACGCCATATTATGCATAGGACATGGTATATGTTCATGATGTAAGCATATCATAGGATACCATTTGAATACATGGTTAAATTACTGGATTACTATGAGAACATTCTAAGAGTACTTTAGAAGAACTAATAGAATGTATATGGGATAATTAGTTTAGAAAGGATCTTTATGTAAAGAGCTACACAATATGTTGATTTCTAAACATATATAGATAATTATTAATTATAATTGGATTTTGACTTCATCATGGAATGAAAAATACGTTTTGTTGGAATGAGTTCCAAACAAAACTTAATGACACAATCTACTAAATAATAAGAATACACTACATTAGAAGTTAAATTCAAATATGATTGGATGAATGAGATCATTGAAAAACTATGTTGATCTTTGTCATTCAAGGATCATAGAAATATTTGTGACTTTGATAGTATACTTAATCATGCTAAGAGACTCTATGTCACGAAAGAACACCAATAATATTCTCCAAGAAATTTAACTATACTTAGAGTAAAGTTAAGTATGGAGATGATAGTATTCACAAAATTCACACAAATTAAATTTTATCAGGCCCATTGATAAAGTCATTGTTAGGCGTGTCAAACCCAACAAATAAAGGGGTACAAAATGACTCCAAAAACACTACTACTTTGCACTAAAAATGTAATAAAAGGTAAGCATGGTCAATCCACAGAGACACGTGATAAATGCTTATACCTTTTTACGGAATGTACAATAATGGTCACATAAATGGGGGGTTGGTAGGTAATAATTTAAACAAGAGGATAAAGCAATAAGTAAATGATCAATTAAATGAAACGAATTTACAATTTGTGAGAATTCCAACTCTATGCAAGACAATTTAATAATGTGATTCCAAGGATGAAATTATATCTACTCAATTCCACTTAATTTGGTACTTGAAAGTGTTTACAAGTTCTAACACTTCCCATTCACCAAGTTGTCAAATTCAAAACAAGCTCTTTGAAAATAACCTAACCTTCTAATTTAAGTCTAAACATGCTCTTAGATAGAAATCAAAAGGTTGCAATAAGATTTATGTGAATGTTCCCAATAACACCCAATACTCCTTAGAAGTTCGAGAGTGTAAGAGTATGTGAATAAGATTTACACTAAATTCATTCAATAGAAATGAATTTAGTGTTTGTTACTTAGTCCAATTCATAAAACAATTATGGATTTTGCAATTAGATAACTTGAATGACCTAACCCTAATTCAAATGGCCAATAAGAATCACAATTAGAATCAAACATTCAATTGAAACAAAATCAAATTCACTAGGTAGGAATTGGAAGAAAACATCAAATCACATGATTGAAATCACAAATAAAAAGTTAAGACATGAAGTTGAAGAAACTAGGGTTCTAGTCACTCATAAATAGAACAGGATCAAAAATCTAGAAAATGAAATTAAAATTCTTACAAAATGAAATCAGATGTTCCCAAGTGTTAATCAACTCCAAAATCCTCAAGAAAATCGCTCTCTCTTCTCCAAAAGTCGACCCCCTAAAGAAAAAATTTGTTCCCCCTTTTAAGAATGGTGAAAAACTGCGTTAAAACCCACATTTACGTTTACAGGACTCGTGTAAATTAACACTGCCGTTTACGCGGCCCACGTAAACACAAAAGTACATTACACAGAAATCTACGTTTACACGGCACGCGTAAACATAAGCCTTCCATTTACACGGGCGTGTAAATCTCTGTAAAGCCAAAATCTTCATTTCTTTGATATCTTGCTCCTCGGTGCTCCGCAAGTCCCAAAATTTTGTCTGCAAATCGTATTTATCTCCTCCAAAACAATCCTACCTCGAAAAGTCTCTGAAATATTAGTAAAATATGTGAAATGAATTTGTCTCATGAAAAATCCTGAAAAAAACATGCAATATGCATGACTTTAAGCCTATATGCAATGCACTTTTATGAAGTAAAGCTACAAAATAGGTGCATAAAATGCACCTAATAGTCATTCTTTTGAGCTAAGTAGGAATGGTCACACTTCATCCGTAATCTTTTATTATTCTAGAAATGAGATTTTGATTTCGATTTGGTATTGGATATTGGAACATTATAACAACAACTATTAGATAATGTTATGATATATTGGGATATAGTCATCACATTAATACTTGTTGTGTTCAATATTAACATGTTTAATTCATGAATAATGTGATTATTCTAAAGGTTCAGAGTTGGTTATAATTGTGGGAGCAATTATAAAGTAAGACTAATATGAATTAGATTGGTTGACTCTTAATAGATGAAAGTAGGCAAGTGGTTGTAACCAAGTTTCATAGGTACTTGCCAAAGAACTAGTATTGGACTGACCCACATCAAGATCATCTTATGGATCGTTAAGAAGCCATAGTGGTACTTAAGTGTACGGAGTACAATGATTTGATATGGTCAAATGTTGTTCCTTAACCGGGTAGTTATAGAAGCCATTTTCAAGTATGGTCTGAACTATGCAAGAGGCTTATGTAGTCAATATGGGATTTGTTTCTCTTATGTGTTGAGAATTACACATCTAAGTAGCCTTACTAAAAGTTGAATAGCTAATGAGAATGATCGGATCCATATATCACACTCAACATGATGTGTGTAGCAAAGGGATAACTGATAAGCTTACCTTATACAATAATTGTAGCCTTGGGCTTCTAGGAATTGGGCATTGATAGATTGGAACAAAGTGGTATTTTGATGGGGGCAATGAAATATTGCTAGACATTTACCACGATCTATATCATTCTAATATGAATTTTGCGCAAGTGAGAGATTGACAGATGTAGTATGCTCAAGAATCATATTAAAGTGATATTGCTAATTAACATCTGATACTAATAGGTCACACTAATAACAACATGGTATAATTGATTATTTATTAGAAATTGATTTTAATAAATATTCAATAAAAGCTTATAATTAAATTGGAAATTATTTATTTCTACAAAATAATAATTCTCATTAACACGTAACATTATATATAATTCATATGGTACGAATTAGTAAGTAATGCACAATATTTTGGACTAGATAAATACTTTTGTCTTTTACCAAAAAGTTAAAGTATATATTTTATAAGCTTGTTTTATAAAATATAAAGCTTTTATCTTCTTCCTTTTATTATTTTTATAAAATATAAGTCAAAAGACAAGAGCATGACTTTCATGTTAATTTATTAAAAAGTAATATGTATGAGAGAAAGCATGGGGGACAAGCTTGTTTAAAGGGATAAATGGTTAAGAACATTTAGATTAAGTTTTTACTTTAAGTAGCCAAGAGACTTTCATTTTGTGTGTCCTATTTTACATGAAAATTTCGAAATTCCTATGTTCTCCCTCATTCTCTCTTGTTTTGTTAAGAACACTTGATGATTACTTGCATGCATACTCTCTTTAAGTTCATATTTTGGTTATAAACTTCAAGCTTAAGAGTGTAAGAGTTTATGGACTAGCATCTACATCAAGTTGAGTCATTATTGGTGTCTCAAATGTTTCAAATTCTTCATCAACTTCCAAATCTCTCGAGAGGACCCAAAGAAGAACAAATGTTGTTATTTCTTCATCCTTTCTATGGTTGGTGTTTAAATCTTTCCATAACTTGCAAGATAATCCTTGGTGGGTATAAAATGTTTATGTTATGTTCGAAATTTAAAGTCTTCCATTTTTGTAATATAAGTTCTTAGAAACTATTTTTAAACTAAAACCCAACACTCCTGATATGGAGAATGAGTTCTAGGTTCAGAGAATATGATGTGTTAATCCTAGCGGCTCAAGGTTGTGTTGTTATGATGTTGAATGTATTCCTCCCATTGGAGAATGCGATCCATGCATGGTGAATGCCCCCAAGCATTACGAATGTGTTTCCTAGATACATGACAAGTAGCCGTGCACATCCCTCGATGTTGAATATTTTACAAGCGACTACATGGTGTTCTATGATTGGCTGATTCCATTTAAGGTTTAATTATGGGTTAGTTTGACCCAGCAGAATTAGGGTATCTACATGGTTGCATATAAATAGGGACTCCCATCTCCATCAACATTTCTGATTGTGTGACTGCACAGTCAGTATGTATGTGTGTGTATAGTTTTCAAGAGTGCAGTCATTATGTGGTTGGGACCATGTTCCTTGAAGCGATTTGCCAGTAAGAGAGATACTTTTGTTTGAGAGCTCAAGTGATGTGCAACATTTTGTTAGTGATTGTAATTGTACTTGGAAGATTAATATACTCCTCTCTCTCTCTCTCTCTCTCTCTCTCTCTCTCTCTCTTCTATCCGTCCGTGAACATAGGTTACATTGACTAAACCAAGTTAAATTATGTGTCCAATTTTACAATTTTTCGATTACTATTTTCCAGAATTTTATTCCGTGCAATTTACTGAAATTATTTATTGTTTGTCTGAAATTGTTTAACTTGTTTTGTTGAATCCCAACATCTTAGATTTAAAGACCGTTGTTATTTTGGTATGGCGCATATAATCTTTGTTGTTTTTTTTTTAAATAAAAGAAATTAGGTTCAAGTTACTTCCCATGCACACCCCACACTAGCCCTTTCACATGTAACAAAAAAACATCTTAGCAAAATTAAGAAAAGTGTTGCATGTGAATTGTTGGTTATACGTTTTTATAGATCGAAAAGATGTCGGGGAAAATAAAGTTCCTTGAAAACGATATATTTGAGCATGAGAGTGAATATATGTTTCATAAATCTATGTAACCGTCTAAATTTCACTATGCATATTTTGCTCGTATATTCTCTTTTAATCAAATTGTGTGTAATCATATTTCTTACAATTCATGAGAAGTCTTATCACTTCACCCTCAATCGCAAAATCAAATTGTGTATAATCATATTTCTTACGATTCATGACAAGTCTTATCACTTCACCTTCAATTGCAATAGTAAATACTTTAACTTACATAAACATATAGGAATAAAAAATCTATTTGGGGGACAACTCAGAAGAATTCTATTACGATACCGACAACTATATTCCTCCAGCTCTGAGAATCGAGCATTAAATATTTTACCGCCTTGATATAGTTTGTGTGTCTATAGGTATTATTGTAATTCCATTGAACCTTCGTGCATGTAGATGTAAAAAGTATCATAATTTCCATGAAAATTTCAATGTACGCTATATATATATATATATATATATATATATATATATATATATATATATATATATATATATATATATATATATATATATATATATATATATATATATATATATATATATATATATATATATATATTTTGTTGTGCTTAATTCCAAGTTGAATTTTGTTGGTAAAAATGAAGAGTTGCGTTAGATTTAAGTGTTGAATGGCCCCTTTAGTGTACTACTCAGTTCATGCTAAACCACGTCATTCAACACAGAAGATGTCACTTTAGTTTTGGCAACTTCAGTCAACATCATGTTAGTCTTTTTCGTTGAAATAGATCTTGCTTAAAGCATATACAATAAATATACAATAAGAGCTTTTAAAAAAAAATATTTTAGTTAAATAAGTTTTTGAAAGTCCATAAAACTATTGTGAAAGTTCATTAAATGTGATGTTCAATTTTTCAAATAGCAAGTAAATACAAAGAGTCGCAGTATCAAATGTTGGTAAAAGGTGTCCATCAAGTTGTAGGCTTAAGTCTTCTTATGAACAAAATGTGTAGATTATGAATTGATTAGAGGGTGTGTGTTTTCCGTTTTAAAACCTTTAAATATTATGTGATTTTTTAGTTATTGTGGCGAGTCTCATATTTTTCAACCAATTGAACGTCAACGGGTACAACATATTCAAGATTTTCTTATAGCAATTCATATTGATGGTACTGGTCAATATATGTCACCAATACAATATCGTGATATCCTCAAATACCGTCCTATAATCCCTTTATTTTTTATTGACCAGATATTTCATTTTTGTTGCAAGGCATGTTTAGACTATTGTGGGGAGCATATAGTATATTGAAGAAATCTCATTGGTTTCAAGTACTGAACTTATTAGGGATGTTGTTTTTGATATATTTAGTGCATGGGGGTTTTTGCAAAGAAAGATGCATATGTGAACTTTTTTACTGTATTGTTGGAAAAAAGATCAACACTTAGACCAACGGATATTTTAGTTTTTAAATGGGTAGAAGGGAAACATGCATATATGGATCTAATAGGGGTTTCCCTTTGTGTGGACTTGTGAAGTAGACTTTTCACTGTATAGCAAACTATTTTAAAAGTCGTCACATCCAAAATTAAAAAACATGAGAAAGAATGCATGAAAAGTCAACATACGTTTATGCATTTCGTGTTTGATACCTTTGATTTTCGTGCTTGAAACGATTCCAACGAATCATACATAATAATATTATAACTTTAGATCTATGGATGCATTTTTAAAGAATTAATTTCACTATTCAAAAATTGTTATCAATGTAGTTTGTAATACGTTTACATGCTACGTCTATATAATACTTTTAATAATAATAAATTGATATTATGTTAAATAGATAGTTTATAAAAACAAAATAAGTGGATCTTATAAATAAGCAAAGTGGAAAAACTATTGTGGAGATATATTGAATTTCCATTCTAAGTTTTTATTATATTTACATTGCACCAAGAAACTCTCGATGCCGTATAAAATCAATGAAATAACATGAGTTGGACTATTAAACATTTTATAAGTTCGAAATTATGAAACTACTAATAGTTTTGCATGATGTGCAAATATCACGACAGTGTGAATTTTACCATAGAATTCATTTATTTCATTTGTTTCTATTAATAATTACATTGGTGGAAAACAAGAGCAAATTGCCCAATCACATGTAGAAACATTTCATTAAAAAAGGTAAAAATATATTAAAAGAACAAAATGAAAAAAGTAAAAAGAAAATACATATATCAGACATACATTCACGGGTTGAACATAAGTCCAAAGAAGATAATATATACTTTTGGTTCACGGATAAAAATTTGTACCAGCAACAGACAAACACAAACCCACAGATTCAGAAATTTTAGAGCCTGGTTTTCAAGTTTATATTTTTTTATTTTATTTGTTTAAATATATTTTCCGTTTATTAATACAAAAAGTCTGATCTCGAGAAGTTTAGACTCCTTTCGTCTTTGAAAAGCGTGTGTAATACAAAAATATGTTCAAAACTAATGATCTAATAGTTCTATTAGGCAATTTGTCAATTTGATAACTTAAGGAGCAGGCAGACCGGTTTATTGAGTTTTGCAAACTTCTTTTAGAACTGTTGGATAGAAATTTTCTCATAAAATTTTGATATTATACTTTTTTTTAGAAACGACAAATGCTTAATCGGAAGCCTACTCGTATATTTCAACGAGCAACCCGGGTTCGAGCTCCTTTACAGGACAAACACAGCCCCATAGGGTTTCCAGAGAAAATTTGAGTGGGTGTTTAAACTGACATTGCAACCCCTCAACTTTCATAAATTATATTTTCACCTTAGTATTTTTTAAAATACCCGGTAAAGTAATATTTCAATCCTTTTTTTTTTAATGTCATTTTAACCCATTTCATTTTAAACTTTATAAAATATCATTTTCACCATTTTTTATTTTCTAAACTTTTGTGTGTATCCTTAGTTGTATGTATGTGTATGTATATATTTAAGGTAGTCAATGTTTCGATATAAATTTAAAATTTTTTTCGTTATTTTTTTTATTTTAAAATACATGCTTTTTTATGTACTCATTGCTATAAATTCAAGTTTCTTTATGTTTCGACCTATATTTTGTAAACGTTTGCATGTTTATTTTTATGCATGTTTCCTATGTATGAATTCAGTCACATGCAATACGATTTATTCGACGGTCTAAGTTAGAGTTAGTTGATTGTACCGATCTTGTATATTTATCTAACAACAAATAAAATGTTAACTACATTTTATTAATATAATTATCAAAATTCAACTTATAAAATGGATTGACATTGCCGCAATGCGCTAGGGCAAATTACTAATTACATAAACATTACAAGTGAAATAATAGACTAAACATACAAGAGTCCCAAAGTGGACTTTACGATGTACATACATAAAAATCATTATACAGTATATGTCAACATCCATCTATATTTTTTATTGGGAAGTTTCATCTATAAGTTTGACCAAAACCAAAACTCGTGAATAGAGAGAATCGAAACTCATGAATAGAGATGACAGAAACCCTTTGATTAAGATATTTGTGTGTTGAGTAATAAGAATACCCCAACAAACACAAGTACAATAATGGCTATGATTATGCCAAGAAGATTAACAACATCCTAGAGATTTAACATGGTTCACCTGATCTGATTAAGTTACGTCCATGGCAAAACTAGAGATTCTTTATATTCATTTTAATATGTTATACAGTAACTATGTATCTAATGCACTATATGTATTAGGCACACTCTTTCACCGCAATATCTTTTTTAGAGTTATAATAAATCAGATTTATTTAAAGTTTTTGTTGTCCTTAAATTTTGTGATGTACCAATGAGCCTATAATAGGCTAGCTAGAATAAAGAAAATTTGTTCCATAAGGTTGATGGAACATCATCGAAGTTCTGGATCAAACATTGCTTAGCTACTGATAGAAGTTTTTGATAATAAAGAAGATAAGATTGCGCTTCAGAACATCTAACTAAGATTTCCTAGTTATATGTGGTGGTATTAACTTTTATCTAACAATCAAGAAATTTCATGTTTCCATGAGTTCTCTAACTCGTGTATATATATATATGAGGGTTCTATGCAAAATGCATGATTAGGGCAACACATGTTAGAACCAATGAAAGCATGATAACACGTCACTTTAGAGTAACTTACATAATTAACTTCTACAATACATTACTTAGGAATAAAGAAATGGAGATGTGTCACTTAATCGTTGGTCTCAACATATGTTGCCCTAGTTATACATTTTCTATTAAACCTATATATATATATATATATATATATATATATATATATATATATATATATATATATATACATTATATTTTTTATGAATCCATAATTCAAATCCCATGTTACTTTCATATTCATGTTTAATACATTAAACATTCTTAATTACACTTGCAAATTTCCCCAAAATAATTATGGTATGGTATATATGTTCCATTGATCTACATGGTACAACTTGTACCTTATTTTTGATTCACAATGAAACTAACCCAACCATGTAAACTACCATGAAACATATTCTATCTAAACATGTGAATAGATATATGCTATCTAAACCCTCTTCCACCTTTATTTTTTCTTGTCTTCTCCATCGTTATATCACTGTTGTTTTATTCTCCATCATTATGGCAAATTTGTTGTCTTATGTAATATCTTGTTTTGAAGTACTTTCACTTTTGACCCTTATATTGAGATTTATTACATTTTGGTCCTTAAAATGTAAGACTTACGGATAGGAGGAGCTAAGATAGCCATTTGGAATCATGGGGTGAAGCCACGTATGTTGGGCGTACATTGCGTTCGTTAGGCGTACAGGGTGAAGTCATAAACCCTAATATTTAGGTTTGGACCCTATTTATTCTTCATTAACTCTGAAAGCTTGTTCCTTTCATCAACCTCCGTCCTCTAAAAAAATTTGCAAACCCTAATCTACATTGTGAACATTTTTGAGCTTGTGTGTGTGTGTGTTTTGTGCCTTTGAATAAGAAAGAAGGAAGTAGTGAGCATCTTGGAGGAGTGAAGCACATTAGATCTAGAATCACACCATCATTTGACATCACTTAGAGGTATAATGTTCTGAACTTGATGAAGCTATACTTAGATCTTGTTTTGGGCTTGATTTTTTGTTCTTTTAGTCCCATAAGCTTGGTGTTATGGGTGGGGGTCACTCTAATCCATTTGAGTTGTCCTTTCAGAGGTTTTGGAGCCTCTTGAGTCATAAAAATGTAATCTTGGATCTGCTTTTTCCTCCATGCAAGTGTTGAAGTGTCTTAATGGAATAATAAATTAGTTTTTTACCTATTGGGACTTGCATAGCCATCTAAAGTCATAAAGGTGGAAACTTTATGAGTAAGAGTCTTTTTTTAAGCCTAGATTTGTATTTGAAAGGAAAAAAGTCTTAATGGATTAACCATGTCTTAAAAAGAAAGTTGGTTGTGGAGTATGTTGGGCGTACTTTAGAGTACGTTACGCGTACTCCCTGAAGCCCCCGATGATAGAACGTGAGTATGTTAGGCATACTCAGTTGGGTTAAGTCTATTGACTTTTTGGAATTTTGACTTTTACTTGATTTTGACCAAGTTTAACTTAGGGGTATTTTGGATTGTGTTTGAGAATTGGTCATTTGGATGGATAGGTAACAGTTAGAGCTGAGATTTAGAGTCAGTACCTCATCAGCTATTATTCAGATTAAAAGGTGAGTCTTCCTCACTGTACTTATGGGTCAATTATACTAAGGATGGCCCATTGGATTTAATATCCTTTTATATGATAGTATGTTATTATGATGTAGATATATGTTAGATCGGTATCCTAGTACAAAGGATGTTAGCATGAGGTAGTGATCTGTAGATCTGTCTGTATCTCTGTTGATTGGTTATATGTTTATTTGTTATATATATGTCGACATATTATGTTTGGTTGGGTGATGCTACTTTGTGATGAAGGCCAAGATACCCGGGGTGGTCTGGATAGACTATAGGCCATGTGAGGCGATTCAGTCAGGCTGAAGGCTCGGTGAGCAATCAGGATAGGGTGTAGGTCGTGTGAAGCGGTCCAGTTATGTCGAAGGCTCATAGAGCAGTCCAAATAGGCTATAGGCCCTACGAGGCGGTCCAGTGATTGACTTGACGAGTCCATCACTTAAAATCCGCGGACGGCAAGTCAGCGTCAAGAATCGCAAACTTTCTGATCAACTCGTCAAGTCTGTTTGGAATCAGCATTTACTTAAAACACGAAAGTCGTCCGAAATTGTGTTTAGTTTTCAGAACATTTTGAATCTCGTCAATCAGATTTGTGATTCATCAGATATGACCAAAACACTAACGAGGGGTCAAGCTGTCCAGCAACATCCTCTTTCTTCAAAATCGAAGATCCAAGCTTCCAATTGCTAAATCCGCTTCCTTTTCCATCCGAGCATTTCATTATTGCTGAAAAATGAAATTATAAACTAATTAAGCACCTTTTATTCATTAAATGAGATAAAATCAACATAAAATATTAAGATAATGTATGAATATTATAATTAAGTATGTCCATATCACTCCACTAACGACTTTCATAAAGTGCAATGTGCAATTTGATGGATTAGCATCAAATTCACATTTTCCTAAAGTAACTAAGATTGAGAATTTAATAAAAAAACATTTAGTTACTTTGTTTATTCCATTATACTTACTAATTAGAATTAAGTGTCATATTAAACCCGTTTAGCTAACGACCCTCCACCAATCTAGGAAACGGTGGGTGAGAGTTGACACTCATTCAACCGTCATTTTATAGGTAGTTCCCTTATAACACCTTATAGATTGGCTTCGTGAATGATGCGTACTAGAGGTTCGACGAACTTGTCTTATACGTATAATAAATATCTAAACTTTTAATATTGCATATAGTAAAAGGGTATATATTAAACATTTAAAAATACTAAGGTTTTAAATTCTTTTGGAATTTCGAAAATTAAAATAATTTTAATTTTAATTTTAGAATTTTAAAAAATTTGATTTAATAGTTATCCTTTAATGAAATTATTAAATCATTTAAGGGATATCCATTGAATTAAACAAAATAATTTAACCTAATCCCTTACCCCTTGGATTTCGAAATTGGGGAGGGATAATTATAAGATTTTATAGAAATTTAGGATACAATTAAAAGATAATTACCAAATAGAACTACCCTATCTAAAACCCTAATTTCGAAATCCATGACTTGGGGTGGAAGGCAAGGCTTTCAACCTTGCATCAATTTTGAAAATCCTAGGGTTAGGAAACCCTAGATTTCGACTTTAAGGAGGCCAAAGTAAATGTTTTGAAAACCCTTTGCAGTTTTCGGAAAAAAAAAACTAGTGTTATAAACCCCAATTGCGAAAATCACAAGACTTACGGATTAATTGTCGTAAACCTTAATTTTGTTAAGTTCAATCAGTTACGTCAAATCTAATTGATAATAAAACCATTAGCTCTCATACTACTGATGAGTTTTGAGGATACGAACAATCCTACGTGTGCATGAAACCCTAATTGTTTAGATCTACGTTTTCTCTATTAGACATTAAAGCATTGAACACAAAAACTAGAAACCCTCCAAGGCATGTACAAATTTTGAAATCAATATAAAAATAGGGTTTAGATACACACCTTTATTGATACGTAGTAAGAACACTAATTCCTTCGAAGATCTAGACTTTGAGAACAAGTGCTACAAATGTAACATCTCTAATGGATCACAAACACACTAAGGCAAGAGGATGATTAAGATAGAGGATAGAGGATGGAGGCACTCAAAGTTTCGGCTCTTCTAGGGTTTCTAAGGAGTGGCCAAAATTTGATGGAGTAATACTCCTTTTATAGTCAAGGTCGCTTAGCCCCAAAGTTAGGGGTTTTAGGTGGAAACCCTAATTTCCAAATTAAAGCCTAAGCAGCCTATAGATCCACCTCCTTAAGGCCTTTGACGAAATCCTAAGGTCCTCCCTTAGCAATTTCGGCCAACCCCCCTTAGGGTGATCGAAGAGACCAAACCAAAACTATTAATTAATTACAAAACAATCCCTGTACTTTTAATTAATTATTTTAATCCCAAAATTAATTCCAATTTAATTTATGATTAAATATTAATTAATAATATTATTTCTTATTAATATATTATTTCCATAATATATGAATAAATCATTTATTTCAATTCATTAATTAAATTAATAAATTCTTCCTTTTCCTCAATTAATCATGCTGTCTAGTTGCCATTGTGAAGGCTACCCAAAAGGACTATGCTACTATCAATTCAAGTATATAAGAAATATAGTTATGGGCATAAACACCTAATCCAATTGTACTTTAACTTTTAACCCTTATATTTTAGATTTATTTCATTTTGGTCCTTAAAATGTATGATTTGCGAATGGGAGGGATTAATATTGCCATTTTTGGAATGGTGGGGGTACCACATACGCTAAGTGTATGGGGTGAAGTCCCAAACCTTAATATTTAGGGGTTACACCCTATTTATTCTTCATTAACTCTCAAAGCTGGTTCCTTTCATCAGCCTTCATCATCTCAAAACGTTTTTGCAAACCCTAATGAACCTTGTGAGTATTTTTGAGCTTGTATGTGTGTGTTTTGTGCCCTTGAAGAAGAAAAAAGGAAGTAGAAACCATCTTGGAGGAGTGAAGCACCTTAGATCTAGAATCACACCATCATTTTATATCACTTGGATGTATAAAGCTCTGAACTTGGTGAACTTATACTTAGATCTTGTTTTAGGCTTGATTTTATGTTCTTTTGGACCCATAAGCTTGGTATTATGAGTGGGGGTAACTCTAATCCATTTGATTTGTATTTTCAAAGGTTTTGGATCCTATTGAGTCATAAAAATATAATATTGGGTCTTCTTTTTCTTCCATGCAAGTATTGAAGTGTCTTAATGGAATAAGAAGTTAGGTTTTTAGCTCTTGGAACTTGCCTAGCAATGGAAAGTCATAAAGGTGGAAACTTTATGACTAAGAGCCTTGTTGTAAGCCTAGATCTATATTTGAAAGGAAAAAATCTTAATGGATTAAGCATGTCTTAAAGGGAAAGTTAGATGTGGAGTACGTTAGGCGTACTTCAGAGTATGTTGTATGTACTCCGTTAAGCCCCCGATGCTAGATCATAAGTATGTTGGGCGTACAGCTAAATATGTTAGGCATACTCAACTTGGTTGACTTAGTTGACTTTTTGGGATTTTGAATTTTTCTTGATTTTGACCAAGTTTGACCTAGGGATATTTTAGGTATTTTGGATTATGTTTGAGAATTGGTCATTTGGATGTATAGGTGACTATTAGAGCTGACGTTCGGAGTCAGGACCTCATCAACTATTGTTTAGATTGAATGGTGAGTCTTCCTCGCTATACTTGTCGGTTGAAGGCACCAAGGTTGGCCCATTGGATTGAATATCATGTTATATAAGTGTATGTTATTATGTTGTAGAGATCAGTTAGATTGGTACCTAGTATAGAGGATGTTAGAATGCGGTAGTGATCTGTAGATCTGCTTTTTTGTCGGTTGATTGGTTATATGTTTATCTGTTATGTATATGTTGACATTTTATATTTCGTTGGGTTGGGGAAGTCCTGCTTTGTGCTGAAGGCCAAGATACCTGGGTTGTCTGGATAGACTGTACGCCCTGCAAGGTGGTCCAGTCAGGCAGAATGTCTGACGAGTGGTCCAGATAGGCTGTAGGCTCTACAAGGCAGTCCAGTCATGCTGAAGGCTTTTAGAGCCATCCGGATAGGTTGTAGGCTCTATAAGGTGGTCCAGTCAGGTTGAAGGCTCATTTATGCATGTTGTGATTCTTATGCTTATGTGGTGGTACTTTGGGGGAACTCACTAATATTTGGATTAGGGTTTTAGTTTATTGTTTCAGGTACTCTCGATGATCGTGGAAGAGAAAAGGCATGACCGTACACATCATCCTATTTTATGGCCTTATGATTCTAGGATACTCTGATATTGTTAAACACTATGGAAAAATGATTTGTACATTTTATGATAATGGGATATTTTGAAAAGTTTAAAATTATTGTGATTTTTTAGTCATTACATCTTACCCATCACAACATTATCCCATCTTCGTTGGTGTCTTCTCCTACGTTCAATCAACATTTATTTTCTTACAAATTTGACCTTTATTTGTTTATTATTGAAGAATAACTTTCACATTTTCTATAGATGTCTTAAGAAAAATGCAACATCCGTAATATTCTGGTTAAAAATATAATACTTAATTATGATATATAAGTATGAAATTGAAAATTTTAAAGTATTTTATAAGTATCGTGTAACACTCATCTAAAAATCGTGAAAATTTTAAACTTTCAAAACCAACAAATTTCACAAATTGTTTACAAACATAGTTTTCAAAACATCTTCAACATCACAGTCTCCAAACATCATAAGTCAAAACATGAGGATGTATACGGTCACGCCTTTGCCTTCTCACAATCATCCGATGTACCTTAAACATAACCCAAAAATGTAAGCCAATGCTCAGTAAGATCCCCCAAAGTATCAATATGCAATACACATAACAATAATAACAAAAAAATGCATACAGAGTCTTTAGGTTGACTGGAACGCCCCACCAACCTACCGTCTATATGGTATGCTCACAGAATCTTCAGCATGACTGGTACGCCTCACCGGGCCTTCAGCCTATCTGGAACGTTCTCCGAGTCTTCGACCTGACTGGTATGCCCCCCAGGTCTGTAGTCTATCTAGGATGCCTTGTGTCTCTAGGTCTTCTATCTATAATGGTTCGCCTCAACCCAACCACATATAACCATGTTGACATATACATAAAAAATAAGCAAACATATAACCGGTCAACAGACAATCAGACAAATATTACAAATCACTAAGCATAAGAATATCCTATCTACCAAGATACAGATATAACATATCACTATAACATACAAAAATGTGATAAACCAGGATAACTATCCAATGGGCTAGCTTTGGTGTCGTCGACCCAAAAGTATAGTGAGGGAAAACTCACCTCCCAAACTGGATAGGAGCTGATGAGGTCCCAACTCCAAATATTAGCTCACTAAATGGAACCTAATCACACCAATGACCAATTCCATCAAAATCCCAATATACACTCAAGGTCAAACTTGGTCGAAGTCAAAGCCAACTGGTCAAACCCATTAAGTCAACTGAGTCAACCAACCGAGTCAACTCATCCGGGCCGACCTATTGCGAGTACGCGGGGGCGAACTCTAGAGGTACGTTGAGCGTATTCCAAACCCTCGTAGTTGACTACCAGCATGTGGTTGACCTCGTACGCAGGGCTCACCGAGAACGCGGGGCATACACTCGCATCCTTCAAAACTCAATAAGTTCTTAACGGCTTAAGCACTTAAGTTCATATTTCAGATCCAAGGCTCAAATACACTCTAGAATCCTAAAGTTTCCAACTTTATGACTTTACATGCCAATTAAGAGCTTAACTCAAGGTCTTAATCCATTAAGACCTTTTACAAGATGCATGGAACTAAACTAACTATTGTAACTTCATTTTTATGAGTTAGGACCCCTCCTAGGGTCTGAAACGACAACTCAAAATGTCAAGAACATGTCATGCTCATGATAAGACATTTGAAAGAAAAAGATGCAAAATTTATACCTTAGAGGGCTTGCAAATGAAGAATAATTCCTAGACAAAGATGCAAGATTTATACTAAAACACTTATTTCTAGATCGACATGATTGAAAGACAAAGATGCAAGATTTATACCTTAGAAGGCTTGCAAATGAAGAATAACTCCCAGATCCAAAGTGCTTCACGCCTCCAATATGATCTAGGCTTCCTCCATTCTTCTTCTAAGCACATAAACACACAATTTAAGGCTTAAAATGGCTTCACAAGGTCGTTCTATGGTTACAACACGAATAAGAGGGTGGAGGATGATAAGATGAAGGGAAACGATTCCATAAGGATGCTTAAATACCAGCCAAACACTAAAAATTAGGGTTTACTCATTTAGCAAGTACACCCAGCATACACTGATGTATATCTATCTGTCACACCCCGAAAACCTAAGGCGGAAACATTTCCGGGGTGGACTCCGCGTTGAGTATCAAATTCAATGCACATAGTAAGCAAAGTAAACAACCATTACATTACATATCAAAGTTTACATTTGTTCAAAAGTAAAGTTGTACATTTGTGATACATAGTATATATGAACAAAAGTAGATACGAGTCTTTTGTACACTCCGTCTTCTCCAAAAGGATCGCTAGGTACCTGTCTAATGTAGACCTGAGAATACAAGCCGTTTGAAAATCAGCATAAAGCTGGTGAGTTCATAAGATGGTTGTTTTGTGAAAATGTACGAGTTTCCTTTGGTTTTCCGAAAAGTTTGTTATCCAAGAAAATCCCATATTTTCTTAAAAGTAATGTTTGATTAATTGTTGGTTACACGGTTCTGGTTATGTTTAACTATGATCCCAGAAAAGTCCCATACTTTCCTGAATGTTGGTTATCAATGTAAAAGATGTATTTTATAAAATGTGGTTATGTTCAATGTTTCCCCAGGAAAATCCCATATTTTCCTAAAGGTAAGTTTAGTTATTGAATTTTGTTGCAAGGATTGATTACCATTCGTACTCATTGTATTAACTAGGTATTCTGATATCCTAATGGTGTTTTACTGGAGTGTACCTAGATACTTGTCATTGTATTCGTATTCCTATTCTTAATAATATTCATAGTTATAATTTATATTTGTATTCATATTATATCCGTAGTCCTATTCGTATTCGCATTCGCATTCGTATTCGTATTCGTATTCGTATTCGTATTCCTAGCCCTATTCCTAATCCCATTCGTATTCGTATTCGTATTCGTATTCGTATTCGTATTCGTATTCGCAGTCGTATTCCTATCCCTAATCCTACTCCTAATACTATTCGTATTCGTATGCGCATTCATATTCGTATTCGTATTCGCAGTCGTATTCGTATCCCTAATCCTACTCCTAATACTATTCATATTCGTATTCGTTTTCGCAGTCATATTCGTATCCCTAATCCTACTCCTAATACTATTCATATTCGTATTCGTATTCGTATTCGTATTCGTTTTGTTCCTAGTTATAGTTTCGTATTCGTATTCGTAGACTATAAAATATAATTTTAGATTGTAGCATTTTGTCATGAAATCTGTGACTAGTCTGAAAGCTACTTCGTAATTCGAACTATTTGATAAACACAATTTTTAATATTAGAACATACAGAATAAAATCAATTGAACTGAAAACAATAAGTTGGAGTACAAGATTTGCTTGTACTTTTGCTTGTATTCCCCCCCCTGAAAACATTGAAAAACATTTGAAAAAGGGTAGGGGTATGAACTCACCGGTCGAGAAGCGTGTCGGATTGGATGCTAAGTATCAGTTCGGGGGTTGATAATGCGTAAGGTTCCTATGTAATATGACATGATATACAAATGTATCTAATTAGACTTTAAATCACTAATTAGATAGGATTATACACTCCAAGACGCAAAAACACTTCAAATCAAGTGTTTGGAGTGACCCAGGTGACATCTAGGGACGTATAAGGCTCGGATATGGAGTTTACTCCTCAAGAGTAAACTCATAAGAGGGTTTATGGTTCTAATGACTCATTCCCCATGAGTTTACGGCCGTAAACTCATGGGTTGTGTGTTCTTGGATGCCACAAAGTCTTACTATGCACACGGATAAGTTCTAGGGTTGATTCCATGGCATAGGAAGTGATCGGGACTTGAAATGGCCTTGGGATTGGAGTTTACGGTCTATGAAGGTGTTCTTGGGGAGTTTACTACCTTAAAAACGTGATTTTACAACCGTAAACTCATGTTTGTCCAAGATCCATGGGTTTTGGTGTTTGTAGGTTAATCACATGCGATTCCTGGTCCAAAACCAAGCTATTCAAGGGGTTAAAGGCACCTTAACACCCCTTGAGGGGTGTTTACGACCTAAGGAGGTGGGTTTATGGTCCAAGAATGTTCTTGGGCTGTAAACTCAAGTTTATCCCATTTGATGATGTTTTGGTGCATTTCTAGAAGGGTTCTAAGGATATAAGCACTCATGGAAGTTCATTGAAGGTGTTTAGGGGCAAACTAACACCCAAAAAGGTGTTTAAGATCTAAGAATGAGGGTTTACGGTCCAAGAAGGTTCTTGGGCAGTAAACTCATGTTCATACATCAAATATCTCATATTGAGATGTTATAATTCTCCCACACTTGATCTACAATTCGTCCTCCAAGTTTGCCGCGGAAAATAACTTGGGATATTGCTCCCGCATCTCAATCTCCGGTTCCCAAGTCCACTTGGAGCCTCTTCGATGTTGCCACTATATCGTTACCATAGGTATATGTTTGTTACTCATGACCTTCATCTTCCTATCTAAAATAGCCACCGACCTCTGAACGTATTTCAGGCGCTAGTTAACCTGAATATCATCCAAGGAAACCACCGTATCATCATCCAATACACACTTTCACAACTGTGAGACATGGAAAGTGTTATGAATCTGACTTAGCTCCTTAGGTAGATCCACCCTCTATGTAACCTTGCCAACCCTGGCAATCACCCAAAAAGCCCCAATATACTGTGGACCCAACTTCCCTTCTCCCTAACTCGTACCACACCTTTCCAAGGTGAGACCTTCAGTAATATCATATCGCCGACCTGTAACTCCAAGTTGGATCGGCGCCGGTTGGCATAGCTTCTCTACCAACATTGAGCTGTTTACAGTCTCTGCCTGATCTGTTGGATAAGCTATATAGTCTAAAGGACTACTTCGGTCCATCCCATAACACTGTGACCAACCTCCCCCAAAAAACTGGGGTGTGACATCTCCACCCATACAAGAGCTCAAATAGCGGAGCGCCAATGCTGG